>NC_056735.1:875180115-875238598 GCF_019279795.1 Protopterus annectens | reverse complement strand
AAAACAAACCAATCTAGAAAGTTGTAGATTTGTTACAACCTATGGTAGAAATATTAAACATCTTCTCAATATTATAGATAAACACTGGAACATACTGAAGTCTCATTCTCTCTTAGAGGATTATTTGGGGGAGCAATGCTCATTTTCATACAGGAAGGGGAAAACACTTGGATCTCACTTTTCTCATTATAAGAAGCTTAACTTTAGGGATGATACATTATCCCAAAGAACGTTAACAGGTGAGAAACTAGTTGGAATATACCCTTGTGGTCATTGTAGCTTTTGTGGCTATATATTTAAAACTAAAACTTTCACTAGCAAAAACACTGGTCATTTATATGATATTGTTTTTTTTGGTAACTGTAGTTCAGATTGGATTATTTATTTAGCAACATGCACATGTCAAGCCTTTTATGTTGGACAGACATCTAGAAAGTTTAGAATCAGAATATCTGAACACCTGGGGGATATCAGAAATTGTAGGATCACAAATGCATTGTATAGACACACTATGAAGCATCCCACTGCCATGTTTTCATTTACGATAATTGATCATATTACAGGCAACTGTGCTTTTAAAACTGGATGGCATGATATTCTGAATAACAAAGAAAAAAGATGGATAGTGAAACTAGGCAGTTTGTTTTCCCCTGGACTTCATGACAAATTATCATAATTCATATATTGTTCATTTTTTGACATTAATATTGTTGTTGGAATATGTTCAATTTTTACGCACATGCATTTTGAATTGTTCATTAACATTTATTTTTATTTTGATGTTTATTTTGTAACATTCTCTTTCTTTTTGGGACAGGATATGATGTCATTCTACCTCCTGTTAGAAGGGTATTTAAAGCAGGACCTTCTCATTTCATGTGTAACTATCTACTGATGAAAGCAATATGCTGAAACCAGTCTAGAAATTCAGCTTTAATAAAAGCTATTATTAAATCCATTCTTGGTGCTGGCAATTTTTATTTTTGGTCTAACTAGCTTGCTTGCCTTGCACCAGCCGTACTTTACTTGCTAGCTTTCTTTTTTTGATAACATTAAATATACTTGATTCCCTTTAAAATTGTAATTGTAACATTTTATACCTATCAAATGTACTGATGGTAGGAAATAACCATATTAATTAACCACAAGAGTAATACAATAAGAAAAATAAATAAACAATTAACATAAATAACTAATAATTGTTAAGTCTAGAACCTACTAAACTACTTAACCATAGTTAAAAAGGCTTTATACTAATATGATCATTTATTCCCGGATGTCTAGTGGCATCTGTTAACATCGGTAAAACGGAGAGACAGCTGAAGAGATGAACATATTATCATTTATAGAGTATTAGGGTCAAGGATAATAAGAATGCCTTATACCAACATATAGCTAAGAGTGGCGATGATCATCAATTTAAATTTGTCATCATTGATCAAGTTAGTATATCCCCAGTTGGAGGAAATATTAAGGCCCTTTTAGCTATGAAGGAGAGTAGATGGCAGATGCTTACTGATGCCACTAGACATCCGGGAATAAATTATCATATTAGTATAAAACCTTTTTTAACTATGGTTAAGTAGTTTAGTAGGCTCTAGACTTAACAATTATTAGTTATTTATGTTAATTGTTTATTTATTTTTCTTATTGTATTATTCTTGTGGTTAATTAATATGGTTATTTCCTACCATCAGTACATTTGATAGGTATAAAATGTTACAATTACAATTTTAAAGGGAATCAAGTATATTTAATGTTATACCAGCATCTGTTTGTATGATATTATATTTATATATAAAATGTTTACAATTATGCATGATTTTATATTTAGTAAGTACATTTTTAATACATACACTATACATATTAGAGTATGGTTTTAAAGTAGTCAGTTATGTAATGTTCATTTAGGTTATAAAATGAATTTAGAGTACTGTTTGTTTAAATGCTTATTTTGGTTTTGGCACCTAAAAGGTAATTTAAATGATTCTGAACCACATTTTAGTTGTTCTGAGGAAGTCTGATTATATCAGATGAAAGCGCTTAACCAGAGATGTTTGGTGGTTTTTTCTTACATGTAATAAACGACTTTTTTGGTTCGAGCCGAGGAGTTTGTTATCCTGTTTCAGCATGTCACAACCAGGCTGTTGGTGTTGGTTACTAATACTCAGCATGGTTTCCGACCAAACCATAGCACCACCACTGCCTTACTCTCCTTTACTAACACTATCCTTCAGCATAAAAACAATGGCTATCTCTCCTCTGCTACTTTCCTAGACCTATCTAAAGCATTTGACATGGTCCCACACAAACAACTTATCTCTGTCCTCAATAACCTATCCTTCTCACAATCAGTCACCAACTGGTTTCAGAGTTACCTGTCTGACCGCCAACAATCCGTTGTATGGCAGAATTACATATCTCCCCAACTACCTGTCTCCATAGGGGTTCCCCAAGGATCCATCCTTGGACCCCTACTCTTCTCTGTTTTCACCAATAATCTAGCCTCTGCCACCAAACATGGCACACTCATACAATACGCAGATGACTCAACCATCATCTGCTCAGCCCAGTCCCTACCCAAACTGCACAAAGTCACACAGGAAGCCTTTTCCTCTGTTGAAACTTGGTTATCCAATGCCCAATTAATACTCAACCCAAACAAAACTAAACTACTCATCTTCCAACTCACCAAACATACTCAAAACAACTCTCACTTTAACATCACAGCAAAAGACAACACCACTATATACCCAACTGAACACACCAAATTGCTAGGAGTGGAAATAGACAATAAACTAAAATTTGACATTCACATATCCATGACCATAAAAAAAGTCCACAAAAAACTAGAAGCATTATACAGAAATAAGCAACTTCTCACCAAAGCAGCAAAGATTTCAATAGCAAATTCCCACCTTATCTCCACCCTACTTTATGCCTCTCCGATATATAACAACCTAAGGCAATGCGATCTAAACAAGCTAGAGACCTGCTACAACAAAATTGCCAAATTCACCACAGGGGCATCCTACCATAATCACCACTGTCTCTCACTTGCTGAACTGGGCTGGCTTGAACTTCCTCACCTCCTTCAATGGTATCAACTCTCACTCACCCACAAACTAGTAAACCATCCACTAAATGTCCCATCCCTCCAGAATCTACTCCAACCCTATTGCACCACCAGACCACTAAGATCCAGCAACAAAAATCACTTGCAGATCACTAAAGCCAATAACTCTGCTGGTGAAGCACTATTCTCTTGCGCCATAGCCAAATTATGGAACTCCCTCCCACCCACAATTACCTCCATACTGTCAAGCACCCACTTCAAAACTTTACTAAAAGCACACCTAAAAACATGCTGGCTATGCCCTTGCAACTCCCACTCTAATATCACCCACCCCATCCAACCACTACCTTTCTTTCCACTCCACTAACTACCTTGATTATAGCAAGCTCAGATCCTCATAAGCCTAGTACTTATTATACAGCAGGAACTTCTTATTGTAACATTTGTTAATGTCTGTTATGTACTTCACAGTTTTAACTGTGGAGCTTTTCTCCCTGTGCCTCCGCTGAAAATGGACCTACGTCCAGTCGGACACTCCCAGTCAACAAATATAAATAAATAAAAAATATTGTCATCTTTGTCATCTTTCTTGTCTTTGTGATCATCTTTATCATCTTTGTTGTGTTTGTTGACATCTTTGTCTTTGTCATCTTTGCTGTCACCCTTGTCATTGTCTTTATCATTGCCTTTGTGTCATCATCTTTATCATCTTTGATGTTCTAGTCATCATCTTTGGCTTTTTCTTTATCTTCTTTGTCATCCTTGTCATCATCTCTGTCATCTTTGTCATCTTTGTTGTCCTTGTCTTTGTAGACTTTATCAGCCTTAACAACTATGTCATCTTTGTCATCTTTGTCATAAACTTTGTTGACTCTGTTGTTTTTGTCACCATCTGTTGTCTTCATCTTTGTCATCTTTTTTTGTCATCTTTGTTATCTTTGTCTTTATTATCTTTGTCATCTTTGTCATTGTCCTTGTCATCAACTTTGTTGTCACTGTATCATCATCTTTGTTGTCATCATCATTGTCATCTTTTCTCATCTTGTCATCTTTGTCAACATTGTCATCATCTTTGTCATTGTCTTTGTCATCGTCTTTGTCATTTTTACCATTGTCTTTGTCATCAGCTTTGTTGTCTTTGATATTGCCATTGTCATTGACTGTTGTCATCATCTTTGTCATCTTTATCTTTGGTGTCTTTGTGTCCTCTGTCATATTTGTTGTCGTCTTTGTCATCTTTGTCATCAACTATGTTCTTGTCATGTTTGTCTTTTTTGTTGTCTTTTTCATCATCTTTGTCATCATCGCTGTCATCTTTGTCATATTTGTTGTCTTTGCCATCATATTTGTAGTCTTTACCAGCCTCATCTATGTCATATTTTTGTCGTCTTCAGCTTTGTTGTCTTTGTTGTTCTTTGTCACCGTATGTTGTCATCATCTTTGTCATCTTTCTTGTCATTTTGTCTTTGTCATCTTTACCTTTGTCATCTTTGTCATTAACTTTATCATCTTTGTCATCTTTGTCAACTTTGTCATCATGCTTGTCATCACCTTTGTCATTTATTTTATCATTGTCATCATTTTCTTTATTGTCATCTTTGTCATCATTGTCGGTCATCATTGTCATCTTTGTCATCGTCTTTGTCATCTTTATCATTGTCTTTGTCATCAACTTTGTTCATCTGTCATCATCTGTTGTCATCATCTTTGTCATTTTTGTTGTCACCTTTGTCATCTTTGTCTGTTTCATCTGTCATCATCTTTTTTATGTTTATCAGCTATGTTGTCTTTGTCATCAACTTTGTTGCTATCATCTTTGTCATCTTTTTTGTCATCTTTGTTTATGTCATCATCTTTGTTGTCATCTTCGTCTGTCTCTTTTGTCATCATCTTTGTCATCAACTTTGTTGTCAATGCTTCATCATCTTTGCTGTCATCATTTTTGTCGTCTTTGTTGTCAATTTTGTCATCTTTGTTGTCTTTGTCATTTGTCACCATCTTTGTTGTCTTTGACATCTTTGTCTTTGTCATCTTTGTCAGCCTTGTCATTGTCTTTGTCATTGCCTTTGTTGTCTTTGTCTTTATTGTGTTTGATGTCCTTGTCATCATGTTTGTCTTTTTTTTTGTTTTTGTCATCATTTGTCATCACCTCTGTCATCTATGTCATCTTTATTGCCTTTTTTCTTTGTAGTCTTTATCAGCCTTATCATCTGTGTCATATTTGTTGCCTTTGTCTTCGTCTTTGTCTTCAATTTGTTTGTCTTTGTTGTCTTTATTACCACATGTCATAATCTTTGTCATCTTTGCTATCTTTGTCATTATCTTTGTCATCTTTATCATCTATGTCATCTTTGTCATCATCCTTGTTATCACCTTTGTTGTCATTGTCTTTCTCATTATCTTTGTCATCATTATTATTTTCTTTTTGTCACCTGTCATCTTTGTTGGTCATCATTGTCATCTTTGTCACCTTTATCATTGTCTTTGTCATCAACTTTGTTGTCCCTGAACTTGTCATCTTTGTTGTGATCTTTATCTTTTTGTTATATTCTCCATCTTAGTTTGTGTCATCTTTGTCATCATCTTTATCATCTTTGTCATCTGTCATTTTTGTCATCATCTTTTGTCATCAACTATTTCATCTTTCTTGTCTTTGCCATCATTTTTGTTGTCATCCGTGTCACATTTTTGTCACCTCTGTTGAGTTTGTCATCATCTTTGTCATCATCTTTGTCACAGCTATCATCTGTTTTGCCTTTGTTGTCGAGTTATTTGTCATCTGTCACCCTTTTCATCATCTGTGTCATCTATTTTATTGTAATTGTATATGTCATAGTCTTTGTTGTCATCATCATTGTCATCTTTTTGTCATCTTTGTTATCATTGTCTGTTTCATTTTTGTCATCTTTGTTGTCATCTTTGTCAGCTATGTTGTCTTTGTTGTCTTTTCATCATCTTTACTGTCATCTTTGTCATCTTTTTGTCATCTTTGTCATCTTTGTTGCCATCTTCATCATCTTCATCTGTCATGTTTGTTATTGTCTTTGTCATCAGCTTTGTTGTTATTGCCTTCATCTTTGTTGTCATCATCTTTGTCATCTTTCTTGTCTTTGTCAGCATCTTTGTCATCATCTTTGTGTTTGTCATCATTTTTGTCTTTGTCATCTTTGTTGTCACTCTTCTCATTGTCTTTGTCATTGCCTTTATCTTCATCTTTATTGCCTTTGATGTTCTTGTCATCATCTTTTGCCTTTTTCTTTGTTGTCTTTGTCATCATTACTGTCATCTTTGTCATCTTTGTTATCCTTGTCATCATCTTTGTCATCAACTTTGTCGTCATTGTCATGTCTGTTGTCATCATTTGTTTTTGTTATCTTTGTACCTATTTGTCCTTGACTGAAGAGCAGCTCTTACAGTCCTTTCCAGCACCATGCCAAACATATCTCTTAAAATAAATAAATAAAACGTATAAATAAATAAATAAATGAATGAATAATATTTCTGTGCAAAAAGTACAAGTCCCCATCTACTCCCCCCTTCTTAGTCACAGAAGAAGCCCTCACTGCTTCATACATCAGCCCAGTCAACCTCTTCTAAAATGGCATTTCAGCACTTCAGAAGTACAAGAATTTCTTTTGTTGACACAACTGATGGTTTTCAAATTAGCTGCACTGAATAAGCCTGTGTATGTATTTTTTTTTTTTGTAAACAGAGTGCAGAACTCCATTCTTTGTCTATATTTTTAACTTAAAAATTATATAATAAAAAGTAAATAAAATATTTATTTGAGCTGTGTTTTGCTGGAGGGGCTACAGCCCAGCAGACAGTACACACAAATCACCCATGATTGGGTATTTGTTCAGTGATCTTATGTGACTGTTACCTACAATAAACAAACAACCCCCACCACCCTTTCTGTTTGCTTAAGTGATGTAGCAGGACACAAGCAACCTGGGCAGGATGAGTGCTTTCACATATTTTGATCTAACTATAATCTCCTTCAAGCTGTACATTCTCCAGGATGAGGGTTAAGTTTACTGCATTTGTTGGGTTGTTTGTATTCCACCTTTTTACTTATTGGATAGTTCTAAGTCAACCGTTCTAAGTGACTTTGTACTGTTCTATTTCTCTGCAAATAAAATTGTAAACAGAAACGTATATGGGGATGGCTTATTTCAGAAAACCTTGCAATATTCACAACCAGGACCTCATATGGCTTGACAAATACACTGTGAATAAGTTTTCTACAATCTTATAAATGGTGCATTTATATGTCACTAATAGACACACACACACACACACACACACACACACACACACACACACACACACACACACACACACCTGTAGTAGCAAATCCCTGTCCCCACACACTTACCTGTAGTAGATCTCCACCATAAATCCCTGTCCACATACATCCGAAAACCCGCGCAAATCCACACCAGACCCAGCCCGTCGCGAGATCTTCCCCAGACCCTACCCATCGTGAGATCTTCCCCCGACGAGACTGCAGCAAACTCCAGACTGCTGACTTTGCAGTCCGACCCTGACACATTTTCCCAGCGAGTTCCAGGACAGTCTATGCAGTTTAAAACTGCGTAGACTTCTGGGAGCTCCGTTCTTCATGTTTCCCAGTCAGGACTGCTGCTGAGACAATCTGAGCATGCTCCAGACTGTCAGCAGCAGTCCGAACTAGTGCGCATGCGCGAAGTCCGCGATTTTTAAATTTTTTTTTCTTTTCTTTTTCTTTCTTTTTATTTCTTTACTTTACAGTTGAGCGGGCTGAGTCCGGCAGTCCAATAGCATGGGCCGCCCCTGGACAATGATGACAAAGACAAAGATGATAGACAATGACAAAGACAACAAAAGCAAAAAAGTTGATAAAGATGATGACAAAGATGACAGACAATCACGAAGACTATGACAAAGATGATAACAAAGATGACAAAAAGACAGCAAATATAATGACAAAAAATGATAAAGATTATGACAAAAATGGCAACAAAGATGACAAAAAAGATGACAAAGGCAAAGACAACATAGCTGATGGCAAAGACAACAAAGATGATGACAAAGATGAGAGATAAAAAAGATGACAAAGATGATGACAACATACGATGACAGAGACAATTAAAACATGACATAGATGAAAAAGATGACAAAGACGACAGATTGCAACAAACATGATGATACAGACAATATAGATGACAGCAATGACAAAGGTGATGACAAACATGACAACAAACTCAAGAAAGATGACAAAGATGACAACAAAGATGACAACGATGACAAAAAAGATGACAAGGATGATGAAAATGACAATGACAAAAACAAAGTTGATGTCAAAGCCAACAATGACAGACAAAGGCAATGACAATGACAAATATGCCAACAAAGATGATGACAAAGTCAATGACAAAAATGATGACAAAGATTATGACAAAGATGATGACAAAGACAATATGACAAAGATGAGAAAGATGATGACAACAAAGATGATAAGGCAATGACAACAAGGATGATGACAAAAACAAAGATGACAAAAAAGATGACAAAGACAATGACAACAAAGATGACAAAGACAACATTGCTGATAATAAACACAAGAAAGATGACAAAGATGAAACAAAGATGACAACAATGGTGACGACAAAGATGACAAAGATGAGAGCAAAGATGACAAAGATGACAAAAACTAAGACAAAGACAACATAGATGACAAAGATGACAAAGACAACAAAAACAATAGACAATGACAAAGATGACAACAAAGATGACAAAGACAACAAAGACAATGACAATGACAAGAAAGAAAATGACAAAGATGATAGTGCAGTCATCAATAAAGACAATGACAAAGATGACAAAGATGATGACAAAGAAAATGACAGATGATGGCAAAAATGGCAACAATAACACCAAAGATGATGACAAAGACAACAAAGACAACATAGCTGATGACAAAGACAACAAAGATGATGACAAAGATGAGACAAAAAATGACAAAGATAACAGATGATGAAAAACAATTATAACAAATTAGATGACACAGATAATGAAAAAGATGACAAAGACAATGACAAAAATGACAAACATGACAACAAAGACAACATAGATGACAGCAGAGAAAAAAGGGATGACAAACATGACAAACTCAAGAAAGATGACAAAAGGAGACAAAGATGACAACAAAAACAATGGCAATCACAACAAAGACAACATACTTGACAAAGATGACAAAAGTGACAAAGATGACAACAAATATGACATAGATGCAAGGGGCCTATGATTTGAAAACAGCCCAAAATTAATCTTTATCTGCCACTGGCAAAATGTATTTTCTTTGAATGTGGGTTTCAATGCTGTTTCAATGAATGTGAGTTTCAAGGGCAGAGAAGTTTTAATGCTAAGTCTGTTTTCATTGTGAGACTGCATTGCTTTGTTTAGCAGATGTCTTAGTGTTTGTGCTGTAAAATACAAAATAAAACTTTCAAATGAAGTCCAACTCATCATAGAAGTAAAGCAGTATGCACATTAGTGTTTATGATAAATGGAGTGAAATAGCCAAGTAATGGATCATTGGAATGGCTGCAGAGGCTCCATTCAACTATGATTTTGTGAGGGGGGAAGGGCAGCAAACTCAGACAGGCCCAGCTGAACTATACCTCCCAACTGTCCAGATTTTCAAGGAATGAATAGATTTTTGCTTCTTATTTTTGGTTTGTTCTTCATAAAATTTGTAGTTTTCTGGCAAATCATTTAGAAATTAAGTCACTAAATAATGATACACTGAGATTCAGACTTCATAACCTTCAGAAAAATGCATGCTAAAGTAAGACCTGTTATTCTATCAACTGTCTCAATTTATACAAGAGCAATTTTTAGTACTGTTTATATGTTCCCCCAATATATTTGGCCTTGTTCAGATTTACTGCATTAACAGGTTGAGAGGTACATGCAAATAAATTGCTTTATAGAATTAGGCATAGCCAACCTCTCAACTGTCCCCAATTTTGGCTCAAAATGTTGCTCTTCCCCCTAATAATCCCTCCACAAAATAGCAATTTTGGAAGAAAACATGGAGGGTTTACAATTAAGAAATAACTGTAATAATCAAAGTTATAGATTACTTGAAATGCATGTAGATTCTTTTATTTTGTCAGCTGCTCGAGTTAACAGTACTAATATTAGTGTCCCTTCTTTGATAGGTTCCCAGCTGTATTGTGTGGCTATTTTATATTTTTGCATCACATTTTTGGTCCATTTTTCATAAAATTGTGTTTTTTGGCAAATTAGTGACAAATCATTAAAGACTGAAGTTAGAAAATAATGACAGACATTTGAGTTTCAGATTTTATACCCTTCAGAAAATTCATACTAATGCAAGACCTATTCTATTATCTTTCTAAGTTTATTAGAGCAATATTCAAAAATTGTCCTTATTTTTGGGCCTTTGTCCCACTTCTGTGTATGGCTTTGTCCAGATTTCTTGCTCTGAGGTTGAGAGGTATGACAAATGTGTCAGGCCATCACAGTCAGCCAGAGACATTTCAAATTGTGACATACTTGTTGCACCCCACTCCCCCATGTAGTGACTCTGGATGTGTCCAAGCAAGGCAAGGAGTAGTTATGCAGTGTAAATGTGCAGTGTGTCCCCCCATCCAAGGAAGACCCAAGTACTACAGTGGCTTTTCATCTGTCCTTGATTTTGCAGAATGGTCTGGTTTCTGTCATATTTTTGTACTGTTGATTTATGCTTATTACTCAGAAAGTACCTGTTGCTCTGTGTTTAAGTAGCAATGCTTTACTGACCATAAGGTAAGCTTGTCTGAGATCGTAAGATGCAAGTAAGCTTTAATAAGCATACTGTTAAAGAATTGCCAACATTGAAAGCCTTTCTGTTGTTGCCATGCAGAGAATACTTAACTAGATAATGTATAAGCCTTGGGTATTGAAGGACAGGATTCCATTCTTTTAAAAAGCTCACTCTTGTTGGAAACTTCTAGTCATCTCTACAGGCTTTACCTGTAAACTAAACAGAATGCCAATCATGTGTGGTCCATAACCTGTACAGTAATCCTTTAAGCAATGTATCTTGAGCTTGTTTCTTGTTTGCTTTTCATTTTTTACTTTGATCATGTTTTCCCCATGAAACAAGTAGATAGTTGTCAGGCAGCAGGTCTTGTTTGGATAAGAAACTTTTTTGCAAGTGGGGGCATCACAGAGATTTCTACTTTCAGCATGTTACTTGGTACTTTAATAAAGCTGAATATAAATTATAATTAGAACTGCAGTGCAAGGAGAAATGGTTTGAGTTGAGTGCTGCTTGTTTTTCTTATACTTGATTTTGACTGGCATTACAGTAATGTATTTAAAAAGTAATTTATTTTTTCATGCCTCACAACCTTTTGTTTCCATGTAGATATTAAGTAAGCTGTCATGCAGCCAATGCATTGAAATATTTTTATTCTTCTACACTTATTTTTTCTTGATTGGACTCTCATAATGATGGTTTGGCACCCAGGGCAGTGTATTTAATTAAAGTTAGTTTTTGTGGTTTTGAGCATAGCTTCTCCCCTTTCTAGTTGGCTGCAACCCTTCCCCTTGACCCCACCCATTCAGCTGTCTCCTGCAGCCCCCCTTTGATTTGAAGTCACCAGCCACCACTGTCATTGTCATCTTCTTTATTGATAACTGCACTGTCATCCTTGTATTTTCTTTGTTGTCATTGTCTTTGTTTTTGTCATCTTTGTCACTGTCTATCATTTTTGTTGTATTTATCATCTTTGTCATCTATGTTCTTTGTCATAGTTTTTGTCATCTATGTCATCACACTTGCTCTCGTCTTTTTCATCTTTGTCATCATCTTTGTTGTCATCTGTCATCTTTGTTTTTTCATCATCATTTTTCTTGTCGCCTTTATCAGCAATGTTGTCTTTGTTGTCTTTGTCATTGTCTTTATCATTTTTGTCCTCTTGTTTTTGACATCATCTTTGTCATTGCCTTTGTCATCATCTTTGTTGACATCATCTTTGTCATCTTTCTTGTCATCTTTATCATCTTTCTTGTCTTTGTCATCATCTTTGTCATAGTCTTTGTTGTCTTTTTTATCTTTGTTGGCATCTTTGTCATTGTCATTGTCTTTGCCTTCTTTGTCATTGTTGGCTTTGACATTAACTTTGTTTTTGCTATCGTCTTTGTCATCATCTTTGTCATCCTTTTTGCCATCATTGTCATCTTTGTTGTCTTTGTTGACATCTTTGTCATCATCTTTGTCATAGTCTGTAATCATCTGTCATATTTGTCATCTTTGTCATCACCTTTGGTGCTATTGTTGACTTTGTCATTGTCTTTATCATCTTTGTTGTCTTTGTTGTCATCATTGTCATCATCTTTGTTGTTGGCTGTCATCATTATCATCATTGTCATCAACTTTGTTATCTTTTTTGTCTTTGTCATCGTCTTTGTCATCATCTCTGGTGTCTGTCATTTTTTTGTCATCATCTTTGTCATCTTTATCTTTGATGTCTACACTGTCATCATCTTTCTCATTCTCTTTTTTGTCATTGTCTTTGTTGTCTTTGTCATCTTAATCAACTTTGCCATTTTCTATAATTTTTGTCATTTTTGTCATCTTTGTCATCTATGTTGCCTTTGTCATCATTTTTGTCTTATTTGTCATTGTCTTTGTTCTCGTCTTAGTCATCTTTGTCGTTAACTTTGTCATCATCATCTTTGTCCTCAACTTTGTCATCATATTTACCATTGCCTTTGTCATCTTTGCCATCATCATCATTGTTGTCTTTGTTGTCATCTTTGTCTGTCGTCTTTGTTGTCACCCTTGTCATTGTCTTTGTCATTGCATTTGATGTTATCTTTATTGACTGATGTTCTTGGCAGAATCATTCTTGGCAGCATCTTTGTCTTTTTCTTTGTCTTTGTCGTCATCTTTATCATCTCTGTCATCTTTAACATCTTTGTTGTCCTTGTCATCATCTTTGTAGTCTTTATCAGCCTTATCATCTATGCCATCTTTGACATCATATTTGTCATCCATGTTGTCTTTTTTGTTACTTTTGCCATCTTTGTCTGTCATCATTGTCATCATCTTTGTCATCGTCTTTGTCATTGTCTTTATCATCTTTACCATTGTCTGTCATCAACTTTGGTGTCTGTTGTTTTTGTCATCTTTGTTGTCATCTTCTTTTTTGTCTTTGTTGTCATCTTTGTCATCTTTGTTGTCTATGTCATCTTTGTCATCAACTATGTTGTCTTTGTTGTGTTTGCCATTGTCTTTGTCATCTTTGTTGAGTTTGTTGCCATGCTTCTCATCACCTGTCACCACTGTCATCTGTGTTGTCTTTATAATCATGTTTGTTGTCATCTTTGTCATCATTGTCATCTTTTTCATCATGTGTCATCTAATTTGTTTTAATTGCCTTTGTCATCATCTTTGTTGTCATCATCTTTGTCATCTTTTTTGTCTCTTTCATCTCTGTCATCATCATTGTCTATCAGCTATGTTGTCTTTGTTGTCTTTGCCATCATCTTTTTTATCATCTTTGGTGTCTTTGTTCCCATTTTTGTCATCTTTATCATTGTCTTTGTCATCGTCTTTATCATTGATGACTGCACTGTCATCATCTTTGTTGTCATCTTTGTCATTATCTATCATTTTTGTTGTCTTTATCATCTTTGTCATCTGTGTTATCTTTGTCATAGATTTTATCTTTGTTGTCTTTGCTCTCATCTTTGTCATCAACTTTATTGTCATCATATTTGTCATCATCTTTGTCATCTTTGTCATCAGCGTTGTCGCCTTTGTTGTCATTATCTTGGTCATTTTGTCCTCCTCTTTGTCTTTGTCATCTTTGATGTTGTCGCCCTTTTCATTGTCTTAGTCATTGCCTTTGTCATTGTCTATCAGTTTTGATGTTCCTGTCATTATCTTTGTCTTTTTCTTGTCTTTGTCATAATCTCTGTCATCTTTGTCATCTTTGTTGTCCTTGTCATCTTTGTAGACTTTATCAGGATTATCATCTATGTCATCATCTTTGTCATCATCTTTGTCATCTTTTTGTCATCCTTGTCATCTTTGTTCATCTTTTTTCATCTTTGTCATCTTGTCATCGTCTTTTTATTTTTCTCATATTTGTCATCTTTGTTGTCATCATTTTTGTTGCCTTTGTTGTCCTTTTTGTCATTATCTTTGTCATCTTGTCTCCATCTTTATCATCTTTGTCATCATCTTTGTTGCCATCTTTGGTGTCTTCACTGTCATCTCTGTCATTCTGTTTGTTTTATTGTCATTGTCTTTGTTGTTTTTTTTAATCTTTGTCATTTTCTATCATTTTTGTCATCTTTGTCATCTTTGCCAACATTTTTGTCATTTGTGTCATCTTTCCTGTCATCTTTGTCATCAACTTTGTTGTCATCATATTTGCCATCGCCTTTGTCTTCTTTTTTGTCATCATTGTCATATTTGTTGTCATCAACTTTGTTGGCATCATATTTGTCATCACCTATGTCATCTTTGCCACCATCATTGTCATCTTTGTTGTCACTTGTCATTGTCTTTGTCATTGCTGTTGTCATCGTCTTTATCATCTTTGATGTTCTTATCATCTCTGGCTTTTTATTTTCTTTGTCATCTTTGTCATCATCTCTGTCATCTTTGTCATCTTTGTTGTCCTTGTCATCTTTGTAGACATTATCAGCCTTATCATCTATGTCATCTTTGTCATCAACTTTGTTGACTCTGTCTTTGTCACAATCTGTTGTCCTCTTTGTCATCTTTTTTGTCATCTTTATCATCTTTGTTGTCTTTATCATCTTTCATCTTTGTCATCATCCTTGTCATCAACTTTGTTGTCATTTGTGTTTGTCATCATTGTCATTGTCATGTTTTCACATCTTGTCATCTTTGATGTCTATCACCATTGTCATCATCTTTGTCATTGTCTTTGTCATCTTTATCATTGTCTTTGTCATCAAATGTGTTGTCTTTGTTGTTGCCTTTGTCATCATGAGTGCCATAATCTCTGTCATTTTTGTCATATTTGTTGTCCTTGCCATCATCTTTGTAGTCTTTACCAGCCTTATCATCTGTCATCTTTGTTGTCTTTGTCGTCATCCTTGTCTTCAACTTTGTTGTCTTTGTTATCTTTGTCACTGTATGTTATCATCTTTGTCATCTTTTTTGTCATCTTTGTTATTTTTGGTGTCATCTTTGTCACTACCTTTGTCATCTGTGTCATTATCTTTATCTTTGTCATCATCTTTTTCATCTGTCACCATCCTTGTCATCACCTTTGTTATTGATTTTGTCATCTTTGTTGTCATCATTTTCTTTTTTGTCATTTTGTCATTTTCGTCTGTCATCAGTTATCATCTTTGTCATCTCTGTCATGGTCTTTATCATCAACTTTGTTCTTGTCTTTGTCATTGTCTTTGTTGTCATCTTTGTCAGCCATCATCTTTGTCATCATCTTCTTCAACTATTTTGTCTTTGTTGTCTTTGCCATCATCTTTGTTGTCATCTTTGTCACATTTTTGTCATCTTTGTTGAGTTTGTCATCATCTTTGTCATGACCTTTGTTACCGCTGTCATCCATGTTGTCTTTGCCATTGTGTTTGTTGCATCTTTGCCATCTTTTTCATCTGTGTCATCTTCTTTGTTGTAATTGTCGTTGTCATCGTATGTTCTCATCATCTTTGTCATTATTGTTGTCATCTTTGTCATCTTTGTCTGTTTCATCTGTCATCATCTTTGTTGTCTTTATCAGCCATGTTTTCTTTGTTGCCTTTGTCATCTTTGTTACAATCATCTTTGTCATCTTTTTTGTCATCTTTGTTGTCATCTTCATCTGTCATGTTTGTCATCATCTTTGTCATCACCTTTGTTGTCTTTGTTGACATTTGTCTTTGTCATCTTTGTTGTTGTCACCCTTGTCATCATCGGTGTCATCTACTTTGTTGTAATTGTATATGTCATCGTCTTTGTTGTCAGAGTCGTTGTCATCTTTGTTGTCATCTTTGTCATCTTTGTTGTCTGTTTCATCTTTGTCATCATCTTGGTTATCTTCATCATGTCATATTTGTCATTGTCTTTGTCATCAGCTTTGTTGTCATTGCATTCATCATCTTTGTTGTCATCATCTTTGTCATCTTTCTTGTCTTTGTCAGCATGTTTGTCATCTTTCTTGTGTTTATCAAATTCTTTGTCATTATTTTTGTTATTGTCACCCTTGTCATTGTCTTTGTCATTGCCTTTGTTGTGTTCGTCTTTATTGTCTTTGATGTTCTTGTCATCTTTGTCTTTTTCTTTGTTGTCTTTGTCATCATCTTTGTCTTCATCTCTGTCATCTTTGTCATCTTTGTTGTTCTTGTCATAATCTTTGTCATCAACTTTGTTGTCTGTTGTCTTTGTCACGTCTCTTGTCATCACCTTTGTTGTCTTTTTTGTTACCTTTGTCATCTTTGTCATCATTGTCATCTTTGTCATCATCTTTTTCATCTTAATCATTGTTTTTGTCTTCAACTTTGTTCTTTGTTGTCTTTGTGTCATCTTTGTCATATTTGTTGTCATCTTTGTCATCATCTTTGTCATCAGCTATGTTCTTGTCATCATGTTTGTCTTCTTTGTTGTCTTTGTCATCATCTCTGTCATCTTTGTTGTCCTTGCCATTGTCTTTGTAGTCTTTACCAGCCTTATCATATGTGTCATCTTTGTTGTCTTTGTGGTCGTCTTTGTCTTCAACTTTGTTGTCTTTGTTGTGTTTGTCACCATATGTTGTCATCATCTTTGTCATCTTTTTTGTCATCTTTGTTGTCTTTGTTGTCATTGATTTTATCATCTTTGTTGTCATCATTGTTTTCTTTTTAGTCATCTTTGTCATTTTTCTTTGTCATCATTGTCATCATCTTTGTCATCTTTGTCATTGTCTTTGTCATCTTTATCATTGTATTTGTCATAAACTTTGTTCTTGTCTTTTCATCATCTTTGTTGTCTTCATTTTTGTTATTGTCTTTGTCATCCACCATTTTTGTCGTCTTTTTCAACTATTTTGTCTTTTTCTTTTTCATCATCTTTGTCACATTTTTTGTCATATTTGAGGTTTGTCATCATCTTTGTCATAACCTTTGTCACTGCTGTTATCTGTGTTGTATTTGCCATTGTGTTTGTTGCATCTTTGCCATCTTTTTCATCATCTGTATCATCGTATGTTCTCATCATCTTTGTCATTATTGTTGTCATCTTTGTCTGTTTCATCTGACATCATCTTTGCTGTCTTTATCAGCCATGTGTTCTTTGTTGTCTTTGTCATCTTTGTTGCCATCATCTTTGTCATCTTTTTTGTCATCATCTTTGTTGTCATCTTCATCTATCATGTTTGCCATCATCTTTGTCATCACCTTTGTTGTCTTTGTTGACATTCATCTTTGTCATCTTTGTTGTCACCCTTGTCATCATCTGTGTCATCTACTTTGTTGTAATTGTATATGTCATCATCTTTGTTGTCATCGTCGTTGTCATCTTTGCTGTCTGTTTCATCTTTGTCATCATCTTGTTTATCTTCATCATCATCTGTCATATTTGTCATTGTCTTTGTCATCATTGCCTTCATCATCTTTGTTTTCATCATCTTTGTCATCTTTCTTGTCTTTGTCAGCATGTTTGTCATCATCTTTCTTGTGTTTATCAAATTCTTTGTCATTATTTTTGTTATTGTCACCCTTGTCATTGTCTTTTTCATTGCCTTTGTTGTGTTCTTCTTTATTGTCTTTTATGTTCTTGTCATCTTTGTCTTTTTCTTAGTTGTCTTTGTCATCATCTTTGTCATCAACTTTGTTGTCTGTTGTCTTTGTCATCTTTGTTGTTCTTGTCATAATCTTTGTCATCAACTTTGTTGTCTGTTGTCTTTGTCCCATCTGTTGTCATCACCTTTGTTGTCTTTTTGTTACCTTTGTCATCTTTGTCATCATTGTCATCATCCTTGTCATCTTAATCATTGTCTTTGTCTTCAACTTTGTTCTTTGTTATTGTCTTTGTGTCATCTTTGTCATATTTGTTGTCATATTTGTCATCTTTCTCATCATCTTTGTCATCAGCTATGTTGTCATCATGTTTGTCTTCTTTGTTGTCTTTGTCATCACCTCTGTCATCTTTGTTGTCCTTGCCATAGTCTTTGTAGTCTTTACCAGCCTTATCATCTATGTCATCTTTGTTGTCTTTGTGGTCATCTTTGTCTTCAACTTTGTTGTCTTTGTTGTGTTTGTCACCGTATGTTGTCATCATCTTTGTCATCTTTTTTGTCATCTTTGTTGTCTTTGTTGTCATTGATTTTGTCATCTTTGTTGTCATCATTGTTTTCTTTTTAGTCATCTTTGTAATTTTTCTTTGTCATCATTGTCATCTTTGTCATTGTCATCTTTATCATTGTCTTTGTCATCAACTTTGTTCTTGTCTTTGTCGTCATCTTTGTTGTCTTCATCTTTGTTATTGTCTTTCTCATCCATCATCTTTGTCGTATCTTTCAACTATTTTGTCTTTGTCATCATCTTTGTCACATTTTTTGTCATCTTTGAGTTTGTCATCATCTTTGTCATGACCTTTGTCACTGCTGTCATCTGTGTTGTCTTTGCCATTGTGTTTGTTGTATCTTTGTCATCTTTTTCATTGTCTGTGTCATCTACTTTGTTGCAATTGTCTTTGTCATCATATATTCTCATCACCTTTATCATTTTTGTTGTCATCTTTGTTGTTTGTTTCATCTGTCATCATCTTTGTTGTCTATCATCAGCCATGTTTTTTGTCTTTGTCATCATCTTTGTAGTCATCATCTTTGACATCTTTTTTGTCATCTTTGTTTATGTCATCTTTGTTGTCATCTTCGTCTGTCATGTTTGTCATCATCTTTGTCATCATCTTTGTTGTCTTTGTTGACATCTTTGTCTTTCTCAAGCTTGTTGTCACCCTTTACCATCATCTGTCACCTACTTTGTAATTGTATATGTCATCATCTTTGTTGTCATCATTGTCATCTTTGTTGTCATCTTTGTCATCTTTGTTTTATCTTTGTCATCATCTTGGTTGTCATCTTTATCATCAGCTATGTTGTCTGTTTTCTTTTCATCGTCTTTGTTGTCATTTTTTGTCTTTGTTTATGCCATCATTTTTGCTGTCATCTTCATCTGTCATATTTGTCATTGTCTTTGTCATCAACTTTGTTGCCATTGCCTTCATCTTTGTTTTCATCATTTCTCATCTTTCTTGTCTTTGTCAGCATCTTTGTCATCATCTTTGTTGTGTTTGTCGACATCTTTGTCTTTATTTTTCTTGTCACACTTGTCATTGTCTTTGTCATTGCCTTTGTTGTCTTGGTCTTTGATGTTCTTGTCATCTTTGTCTTTTTCTTTGTTGTCTTTCTCATCATCTTTGTCATCTTTCTCGTCTTTGTTGTCCTTGTCATCATCTTTGTCATCACCTTTGTTGTCTTTGTTGTCTTTGTCATGTCTGGTGTCATCTTTGTTGTCTTTTTTGTTACCTTTCTCATCCTTGTTATCATTGTCATCATTATTGTCGTCATCTTTGTCACCTTAACCATTGTCTTTGTCTTCAACTTTGTTGTCTTTGAGTCATCTTTATCATATTTGTTGTCATCTTTGTCATCGACTACATTCTTATCATGTTTGTATTCTTTGTTGTCTTTGCTATCATCTCTGTCATCTTTGTCATCTTTGATGTTTTTGCCATCGTCTTTGTAGTCTTTACCAGCCTTATCATCTATGTCATCTTTGTTGTCTTTGTTTTCATCTTTGTCTTCAACTTTGTTGTCTTTGTTGTTGTCTTTGTCACCGTATGTTGTCATCATCTTTGTCATCTTTGTTGTCATCTTTGTCTTTTTGTCATCTTTGTCATTATCTTTGTCATCTTTGTGATTATCTTTATCATCTTTGTCATCATCTTTGTCATCATCCTTGTTATCACCTTTCTTGTCATTGATTTTGTCATCTTTGTTATCATCATCATTGTTTTCTTTTTTGTCATCTTTGTCTATCATTATCATCTTTGTCATTTTTGTCATCATCTTTGTCATCTTTATCATTGTCTTTGTCATCGTCTTTATTGTCATCATCTTTGTTATTGTCTGTCATCTGTCATCTTTGTCACCATCTTTCTCATCAGCTATTTTGTCTTTGCCATCATCTTTTTTGTCATCTTTGTCACATTTGTTGTCATCTTTGTTGAGTTTGCCATCATCTTTGTCATGCCCTTTGTTGCCACTGTCATCTGGGTTGTCTTTGCCATTGAGTATGCTGCTTCTTTGCCATCTTTTTCATCATTTACGTCATCTACTTTTCTGTAATTGTCTTTGTCATCATCTGTTGTCATCATCTTTGTGATTTTTGTTGTCATCTTTTTCATCTTTGTTGTCTGTTTCATCTGTAATCATATTTGTTGTCTTAATCCTCAGCTATGTTTTCTTTGTTGTTTGTCATCATCTTTGTTGCCATAATTTGTCATTTTTTTGTCATCTTTGTTTCTGTCATCATCTTTGTTGTCATCCTCGTCTGTCAAGTTTGTCATCTTTGTCATCAACGTTGTCATTGCCTTCATCATCTTTGTTGTCATCATCTTTGTCATCTTTGTTGTAATCTTTGTCATCTTTCTTGCCTTTAACAAGATCTTTGTCATCTTTTTTGTCTGTTGACATCTTTGTCGTTGTCATCTTTGTTGTTGTCATCCTTGTCATCATCTGTGTCATCTACTTTGTTGTAATTGTATATGTCATTGTCTTTGTCATCATCATGTCATCTTTGTCATCTTTGTTGTGTTTCATCTTTGTCATCATCTCTGTCATCTTTGTCATCTTTGTTGTCCTTGTCATCGTCTTTGTCATCAACTTTGTTGTCTTTGTTATGTCTATTGTCATCTTTGTTGTCTTTTTGTTGCCTTTATCATCCTTGCCATCATTGTCATCATCTTTGTCACATTAACCATTGTCTTTATCTTCAACTTTGTTGTATATAAGTCATCTTTGTCATATTTGTTGTCATCTTTGTCATCATCTTTGTCATCATCTACGTTCTTATCATCATGTTTGTATTCTTTGTTGTCTTTGCTATCATCTCTGTCATCTTTAATGTTTTTGCCATCGTCTTTGTAGTCTTTATCAGCCTTATCATCTGTCATCTTTGTTGTCTTTGTCATCATCCTTGTCTTCAACTTTGTTGTCTTTGTTGTCTGTCACTGTATGTTATCTTTGCAATCATTTTTGTCATCTTTATTTTTGGTGTCATCTTTGTCACTACCTTTGGCATCTGTGTCATTATCTTTAGCTTTGTCATCATCTTTGTCATCATCTTTGTCATCACCTTTGTTATTGATTTTGTCATCTTTGTTGTCATTTTCTTTTTTGTCATTTTGTCATTTTCGTCTGTCATCAGTCATCATCTTTGTCATCTCCATCATGGTCTTTGTCATGTATCATTGTCTTTATCATCAGCTTTGTTCTTGTCTTTGTCATCGTCTTTGTTGTCATATTTGTCAGCCATCATCTTTGTCATCATCTTTTTCATTAACTATTTGTCTTTGTTGTCTTTACCATCATCTTTGTTGTCATCTTTGTTACATTTTTGTCATCTTTGTTGAGTTTGTCATCATCTTTGTCATGACCTTTGTTACTGCTGTCATCCGTGTTGTCTTTGCCATTGTGTTTGTTGCATCTTTGCCATCTTTTTCATCTGTCATCTTCTTTGTTGTAATTGTCTTTGTCATCGTATGTTCTCATCATCTTTGTCATTACTGTTGTCATCTTTGTCATCTTTGTCTGTTTCATCTGTCATCTTTGTTGTCTTTATCAGCCATGTTATCTTTGTTGTCTTTGTCATCATCATTGTTGCCATCATCTTTGTCATCTTTTTTGTCATCATTTTTGTTGTCATCTTCATGTCATGTTTGTCATCATCTTTGTCATCACCTTTGTTGTCTTTGTTGACATTTGTCTTTGTTGTTGTCACCCTTGTTATCATCTGTGTCATCTACTTTGTTGTAATTGTATATGTCATCTTTGTTGTCCGCGTCGTTGTCATCTTTGTTGTCTGTTTCATCTTTGTCATCATCATGGTTATCTTCATCATCTGTCATATTTGTCATTATCTTTGTCATCAACTTTGTTGTCATTGCATTCATCATCATTGTTGTCATCATCTTTGTCATCTTTCTTGTCTTTGTCAGCATGTTTGTCATCATCGTTCTTGTGTTTATCCAATTCTTTGTCGTTATTTTTGTTATTGTCACCCTTGTCATTGTCTTTCTCATTGCCTGTGTTGTGTTCGTCTTTATTGTCTTTGATGTTCTTGTCATCTTTGTCTTTTTCTTTGTTGTCTTTGTCATCATCTTTGTCTTCATTTCTGTCATCTTTGTCATCTTTGTTGTTCTTGTCATAATCTTTGTCATCAAGTTTGTTGTTTGTTGTCTTTGTCATGTCTGTTGTCATCACCTTTGTTGTCTTTTTGTTACCTTTGTCATCTTTGTTATCATTGTCATCTTTGTCATCATCTTTTTCATCTTAATCATTTTCTTTGTCTTCAGCTTTGTTCTTTGTTGTTGTCTTTGTGTCATCTTTGTCATATTTGTTGTCATCTTTGTCATCATCTTTGTCATCAACTATGTTGTTGTCATCATGTTTGTCTTTTTTGTTGTCTTTGTCATCATCTCTGTCATCTTTGTTGTCCTTGCCATCGTCTTTGTAGTCTTTACCAGCCTTATCATCTATGTCATCTTTGTTGTCTTTGTGGTCGTCTTTGTCTTCAACTTTGCTGTCTTTGTTGTATTTGTCACCATATGTTGTCATCATCTTTGTCATCTTTTTTGTCATCTTTGTTGTCTTTGTTGTCATTGATTTTGTCATCTTTGTTGTCATCATTTACTTTTTAGTCATCTTTGTCATTTTCCTTTGTCATCGTTGTCATCATCTTTGTCATCTTTGTCACTGTCTTTGTCATCTTTATCATTGTCTTTGTCATAAACTTTGTTCTTGTCTTTTCATTATCTTTGTTATCTTCATCATTGTTATTGTCTTTGTCATCCATCATCTTTGTCATCTTTTTCAACTATTTTGTCTTTTTCTTTTTAATCATCTTTGTCACATTTTTGTCATCTTTGAGGTTTGTCATCATCTTTGTCATGACCTTTGTCACTGCTGTCATCTGTGTTGTCTTTGCCATTGTGTTTGTTGCATCTTTGCCATCTTTTTCGTCATCTGTGTCATCTACTTTGTTGTAATTGTCTTTGTCATCGTATGTTCTCATCATCTTTGTCATTATTGTTGTAATCTTTGTCATCTTTGTCTGTTTCATCTGACATCATCTTTGCTGTCTTTATCAGCCATTTTTTTCTTTGTTGTCTTTGTCATCTTTGTTACCATCATCTTTGTCATCTTTTTTGTCATCATCTTTGTTGTCATCTTCATCTGTCACGTTTGTCATCATCTTTGTCATCACCTTTGTTGTCTTTTTTGACATTCATCTTTGTCATGTTTGTTGTCACCCTTGTCATCATCTGTGTCATCTACTTTGTTGTAACTGTATATGTCATCGTCTTTGTTGTCATCATAGTTGTCATCTTTGTTGTCATCTTTGTTGTCATCTTTGTCATTGTTGTCTGTTTCATCTTTGTCATCATCTTGGTTATCTTCATCATCTGTCATATTTGTCATTGTCTTTGTCATCATCTTTGTTGTCATTGCCTTCATCATCATTGTTTTCATCTTTGTCATCTTTCTTGTCTTTGTCAGCATGTTTGTCATCATCTTTCTTGTGTTTATCAAATTCTTTGTCCTTATTTTTGTTATTGTCACCTTTGTCATTGTCTTTGTTGTCTTTCTCAGCCATGTTCGTCTTTATTGTCTTTTATGTTCTTGTCATCTTTGCTTTTTTCTTTGTTGTCTTTGTCATCATCTTTGTCTTCATCTCTGTCATCTTTGTCATCTTTGTTTTTGTCATAATCTTTATCAACTTTGTTGTCTGTTGTTTTTGTCCCATCTGTTGTCATCACCTTTGTTGTCTTTTTGTTACCTTTGTCATCTTTGTCATCATTGTCATCTTTGTCATCATCTTTGTCATCTTAATCATTGTCTTTGTCTTCAACTTTGTTCTTTGTTGTTGTCTTTGTGTCATCTTTGTCATGTTTGTTGTCATATTTGTCATCTTTCTCATCTTTGTCATCAACTATGTTGTTGTCATCATGTTTGTCTTCTTTGTTTTCTTTGTCATCATCTCTGTTATCTTTGTTGTCCTTGCCATTGTCTTTGTAGTCTTTACCAGCCTTATCATCTATGTCATCTTTGTTGTCTTTGTGGTCATCTTTGTCTTCAACTTTGTTGTCTTTGTTGTGTTTGTCACCGTATGTTGTCATCATCCTTGTCATCTTTTTTGTCATCTTTGTTGTCTTTGTCATTGATTTTGTCATCTTTGGTGTCATTGTTTTCTTTTTAGTCATCTTTGTCATTTTTCTTTGTCATCATTGTCATCTTTGTCATTGTCTTTGTCATCTTTGTCATTGTCTTTGTCATCAACTTTGTTCTTGTCTTTGTTGTCATCTTTGTTGTCTTCATCTTTGTTATTGTCTTTGTCATCCATCATCTTTGTCGTATTTTTCAACTGTTTTGTCTTTGTCATCAACTTTGTCACATTTTTTGTCATCTTTGAGTTTGCCATCATCTTTGTCATGACCTTTGTCACTGCTGTCATCTGTGTTGTCTTTGCCATTGTGTTTGTTGTATCTTTGCCATCTTTTTCATTGTCTGTGTCATCTACTTTGTTGTAATTGTCTTTGTCATTTTATATTCTCATCATCTTTATCATTTTTGTTGGCATCTTTGTTGTTTGTTTCATCTGTCATCATCTTTGTTGTTTATCATCAGCCATGTTTTTTGTCTTTGTCATCATCTTTGTTGTCATCATCTTTACCATCTTTTTTGTCATCTTTGTTTATGTCATCATCTTTGTTGTCATCTTTGTCTGTCATGTTTGTCATCATCTTTGTTGCCTTTGACATCTTTGTCTTTGTCAACTTTGTTGTCACCCTTTACCATCATCTGTCACCTACTTTGTAATTGTATATGTCATCATCTTTGTTGTCATCGTTGTCATCTTTGTTGTCATCTTTGTCATCTTTGTTTTATCTTTGTCATCATCTTGGTTGTCATCTTTATCATCAGCTATGTTGTTTGTTTTTTTTTCATAATCTTTGTTGTCATCTTTTTGTCTTTGTTTATGTCATAATTTTTGCTGTCATATTCATCTGTCATATTTGTCATTGTCTTTGTCATCAGCTTTGTTGCCATTGCTTTCATCTTTGTTTTCATCATTTCTCATCTTTCTTGTCTTTATCAGCATCTTTGCCGTCATCTTTGTTGTGTTTGTCAACATCTTTGTCTTTATTTTTCTTGTCTCCCTTGTCATTGTCTTTGTCATTGCCTTTGTTGTCTTTGTCTTTGATGTTCTTATCATCTTTGTCTTTTTCTTTGTTGTCTTTGTCATCATCTTTGTCATCATCTTTGTCATCTTTGTCGTCTTTGTTGTCCTTGTCATCATTTTTGTCATCAACTTTGTTGTCTTTGTTGTCTTTGTCATGTCTGTTGTCATCTTTGTTGTCTTTTTTGTTACCTTTCTCATCCTTGTCATCATCTTTGTCACCTTAACCATTGTCTTTGTCTTCAACTTTGTTGTCTTTGAGTCATCTTTGTCATATTTGTTGTCATCTTTGTCATCTTTGTCATCAACTATGTTCTTATCATCATGTTTGTATTCTTTGTCTTTGCTATCATCTCTGTCATCTTTGCTGTTTTTGCCATCGTCTTTGTAGTCTTTACCAGCCTTATCATCTATGTCATCTTTGTTGTCTTTGTGGTCATCTTTGTCTTCAACTTTGTTGTCTTTGTTGTTGTCTTTGTCACCGTATGTTGTCATCATTTTTGTCTTTTTTGTCATCTTTGTCATTATCTTTGCCATCTTTGTCATTATCTTTATCATCTTTGTCATCACCTTTGTTGTCACTGATTTTGTCATCTTTGTTGTCATCATCATTGTTTTCTTTTTTGTCATCTTTGTCTATCACTGTCATCATCTTTGTCATTTTTGTCATCTTTGTCATCTTTATCATTGTCTTTGTCATCGTCTTTATTGTCATCATCTTTGTTATTGTCTGTCATCTGTCATTTTTGTCACCATCTTTCTCATCAGCTATTTTGTCTTTGCCATCACCTTTGTTGTCATCTTTGTCACATTTGTTGTCATCTTTGTTGAGTTTCTCATCATCTTTGTCATGACCTTTGTTGTCACTGTCATCTGGGTTGTCTTTGCCATTGAGTTTGTTGCTTACATCATCTACTTTTCTGTAATTGTCTTTGTCATCGTCTGTTGTCATCATCTGTCATTTTTGTTGTCATCGTTTTTATCTTTGTTGTCTGTTTCATCTGTAATCATATTTGTTGTCTTAATCATCAGCTATGTTTTCTTTCTTGTTTGTCATCATTTTTGTTGCCATAATTTGTCATCTTTTTTGTCATCTTTGTTTCTGTCATCATCTTTGCTGTCATCTTCATCTGTCAAGTTTGTCATCTTTGTCATCAACGTTGTCATTGCCTTCGTCATCTTTGTTGTCATCATCTTTGTCATCTTTGTTGTCATCTTTGTCATATCTTTGTTGTCATCTTTGTCATCTTTCTTGCCTTTGTCAAGATCTTTGTCATCATCTTTTTTGTCTGTTGACATCTTTGTCTTTGTCATCTTTGTTGTTGTCATCCTTGTCATCATCTGTCATCTACTTTGTTGTAATTGTATATGTCATTGTCTTTGTCATTGTCATGTCATCTTTGTCATCTTTGTTGTGTTTCATCTTTGTCATTATCTCTTTCATGTTTGTCATCTTTGTTGTCCTTGTCATCGTCTTTGTCATCAACTTTGTTGTCTTTGTTGTCTTTGTCATGTCTATTGTCATCTTTGTTGTCTTTTTTCTTACCGATGTCATCCTTGTCATCATTGTCATCATCTTTGTCACCTTAACCATTGTCTTTGTCTTCAACTTTGTTGTATATAAGTCATCTTTGTCATATTTGTTGTCATCTTTATCATCTTTGTCATCAGCTATGTTCTTATCATATTTGTATTCTTTGTTGTCTTTGTCATCATTTTTGTCATCATCTTTGTAATCTTTGTCATCTTTGATATTTTTGCCATCATCTTTGTAGTCTTTACCTGCCTTATCATCTATGTCATCTTTGTTGTCTTTGTGGTCGTCTTTGTCTTCAACTTTGTTGTCTTTGTTGTTGTCTTTGTCACTGTATGTTGTCATCTTTGTTGTCTTTGTTGTCATCTTTGTCATCTTTGTCATTATCTTTATCATCTTTGTCATCATCTTTGTCATCATCCATGTCATCATCTTTGTTGTCATTGATTTTGTCATCTTTGTTGTCATCAGTTTTCTTTTTTGTCATCTTTGTCATCTTTGTCTCTCATTGTCATCATCTTTGTCATTTTTATCATCATCTTTCTCATCTTTATCATTGTCTTTGTCATCATCTTTGTTGTCTGTCATCTTTGTCACCATCTTTCTCATCAGCTATTATGTCTTTGCCGTCATCTTTGTTGTCATCTTTGTCACATTTGTTGTCATTTTTGTGGAGTTTGTCATCATCTTTGTCATGACCTTTGTTGCCACTGTCATCTGTGTTATCTTTGCCATTGTGTGTGTTGCTCCTTTGCCATATTTTTCATTTATGTCATCTACTTTATTGTAATTGTGTTTGTCATCGTCTGTTGTCATCATCTTTGTCATTTTTGTTGTCATCTTTGTCATCTTTATTGTCTGTTTCATCTGTCATCATATTTGTTGTCTTAATTATCAGCTATGTTTTCTTTGTTGTCTTTGTCATCTTTGTTGCCATAATTTGTCATCTTTTTGTCATCTTTGTTTGTCATCATCTTTGTTGTCATCGTCATCTGTCACATTTGTCATCAGCCTTGTTGTCATTGCCTTCATCGTCTTTGTTGTCATCATCTTTGTCATCTTTGTTGTCATCTTTTTCATTTTTCTTGCCTTTGTCAAGATCTTTGTTATCATCTTTTTGTCTGTTGACATCTTTGTCTTTGTCATCTTTGTTGTCATTCTTGTCATCATCTGTGTAATCTACTTTGTTGTAATTGTATATGTCATTGTCTTTGTCATCGTCATGTCATCTTTGTCATCTTTGTTGTGCTTCATCTTTGCCATAATCTTTGTCATCTTTATCAGCTATGTTGACTTTGTTGTCTTTTTGTCTTTGTTGTCATTATCTTTTGTCTTCTTTGTTTATCATCTTTGTTGTCATCTTCATCATCTGTCATGTTTGTCATTGCCTTTGTCATCAACTTTGTTGTCATTGCCTTCATCATCTTTGTTGTCATCATCTTTCATCTTTGTTGTCTTTGTTGTCATCTTTGTCATCTTTCTTGTCTTTGTCAGCATCTTTGTCATCTTTGTCATCATCTTTGTCATCATCTCTGTCATCTTTCTTGCCCTTGTCATCGCCTTTGTCATCAACTTTGTTGTCTTTGTCACATCTGTTATCGTCTTTGTTGTCTTTTTTGTTACCTTTGTCATCTTTGTTGTCTGTCATCACTGTCATCATCTTTGTCATTTTTACCATTGTCTTTGTCTTCAACTTTGTTGTCTTTGTTGCCTTTGTATCATCTTTGTCATCATATTTGTTGTCTTTTTCACCTGTGTCATCTTCTTTGTCATCAACTATGTTGTCTTTGTTGTTCTTCCATTGTCTTTGTTGTCGTTTTTTGTCACTTTTTGTCATATTCTTTGTTGTCATCTTTGTTGTCTTTGTTGTCATCTTTGTCATCATCTTTGTCATTGTCTTTGTGATCATCTGTCATCTTTGTCATCATCTTTGTCATCAACTTTGTTGCTTTTGTTGTTTTTGTCATGTCATCTTTTCCATTGTCTATGTCATCTACTTTGTTGTAATTGAATATTGTTTGTCATCTTTATCATCAGCTATGTTGTCTTTTTGTCATCATCTTTGTTGTCATCAACTTTGTCAGCTTTTGTCATATTTGTCATCTGTTGTCATCTTTATCATCAGCTATGTTCTATTTGTTGTTTTTGTTTGTCATCATCTTTGTCATCTTTTTATCATCTTTATGTCATCATCTTTGTTGTCATCTTCATCTGTCATGTTTGTCATTGTCTTTGTCATCAACTTTGTTGTCATTGCCTTTGTCATCATCTTTGTTTTCATCTTTGTCATCTTGTCACCTTTGTCATCTTTCTTGTCTTTGTCATCATTATCTTTGTGTTTGTCGACATCTTTGCATTTAACTTTGTTGTCACCCTTGTCATTGTCTTTGTTGTTGCCTTTGTCTTCATCTTTAATGTCTCTGTTGTCCTTGTCATCATCTTTGTAGTCTTTATCAGCCTTATCATATATGTCATCTTTGTCATCTTTGTCATCGTCTTTGTCATCAACTTTGTTGTCTTTGTTGTCTTTGTCACATCTGTTGTCATCATCTTTGTCTTTTTTGTTACATTTGTCATCTTTCTTGGCTGTCATCATTGTCATCATCTTTGTCATCTTTCTCATGTCTTTGCCATCTTTACCATTGTCTTTGTCATAAACATCTTTGTTGCCTTTGTCATTGTCTTTGTTATCATTCTGGTTGTCTTTGTTGTCATCTTTGTCATCTTTATCTTTGTTATCTTTGCCATCATATTTGTTGTCATCTTTTTCACCTTTGTCATCATCTTTGTCATCAACTATGTTGTCTTTGTTGTTTGCCATTGCCTTTGTTGTCATCTTTGTCACTTTTTTGTCATCTTTCTTGAGTTTGTAATTTTTGTCATCACCTTTGTCACCGCTGTCATCTATGTTGTCTTTGTCATCATGTTTGTCATCTTTTCATCATCTTTGTCATATTTTTCATTATCTTTGTAATCTAATTTGTTGTAATTTTGTTTGTCATCATTATTGTCATCTTTGTCTCTTTTATCTTTGTCGTCATCTTTGTTGCCTGACATCAGCTATGTTGTCTTTGTTATTGTCTTTTTTTGTCATCATCTTTGCTGTCATTGTTGCCCTTTTTGTCATCATTTGTCATTTTCTATGTCATCCTTTTTCTCATCTTTGTCACCATCTTTATTGATGACTGCACTGTCATTATCTTTGCCATTATCTTTGTTGTCATTGTCTTTGTCTTTGTCATCTTTGTTGTCATCTTTTTCATTGTCTATCATTTTTGTCGTCTTTAGCATCATCTTTGTCATCTATGTTGTGTTTGTCATAGTTTTTTCTCATCTTTGTCATCATCTTTGCTCTTGTCTTTGTCATCTTTGTCATCTTTATTCTGTTTCTTCTTTGTCATCATCTTTCTTGTCATGTTTATCTTCAGCAATGTTGTCTGTCATCATCTTTGTCAACTTTTTTGTCATCTTTGTCATCTTTCTTGTCTCTGTCATCATCTTTGTCATTACCTTTGTCATCATCTTTGTCATTGTCTTTGTCATCATATTTGTTGGCATCTTTGTCATTGTCATTGTCTTTTTCTTTATTGCTGGCTTTGATATGAAATTTGTTTTTGTCGTCATCTTTGTCGTATTCTTTTGTCATAGCTGTCATGTTTGCTGTCTTTGTTGTGATCTTTGTCAGCATCTCTGTTGTCTTTATGATTGTCTGTCATCTTTGTTATCTTTGTCATCAACTTTGTTGCTTTTGTTTTCTTTGTCATCGTGTTTGCTGTCATGTTTGTCATCTTTTTCATCAGTGTCATTTACTTTGTTGTAATTGTATATGTCACCAGTTTTGTCATCATCGTTGTCATCCTTGTTGTCATCTTTGTCATCTTTGTTGTCTGTTTCATCTTTGTCATCATCTTTGTTCTCATCTTTATCATCAGCTATGTTGTCTGTTTTTGTCATCATCTTTGCTGTCATCATTTGTCATCTTTTTGTCATATTTGTTTGTCACCATCTTTGTTGTCATCTTCATCTGTCATGTTTGTCATTGTCTTTGTCATCAATGTTGTCATTGCTTTCATCATCTTTGTTGTCATCTTTGTCATCTTTCTTATCTTTCATCATCTTTGTTGTGTTTGTCGACATCTTTATCTTTGTCATCTTTGTCGTCACCCTTGTCATTGTCTTTATCATTGCCTTTGTTGTCTTCATCTTTGTCTTTGTCTTTTTCTTTGTTGCCTTTGTCATCATCTTTGTCATCATCTCTGTCATCTTTGTCATCTTTGTTGTCCTTATCATCGTCTTTGTAATCTTTATCAGCCTTATCATATATGACATTTTTGTTGTCTTTGTCATCATCTTTGTCATTATTTTTGTTGTATTTTTGTTACCTTTGTCATTTTTGTTGTCTGTCATCATTGTCATCATCTTTGTCATCATCTTTGTTATGTTTAGCATTGTCTGTCATAAACGTTGCTGTCTTTGTTGTCTTTGTCATCATCTTTGTTGTCTTTGCTGTCATCTTTGTTGTCTTTGTGTCATCTTTGTCATCATATTTGTTGTCATATTTGTCACCTTTGTCATAATTTTGTCATGAACTATGTCTTTGTTGGGTTTGCCATTGTCTTTGTCATCTCTATCACTATTTATCTTTCTTGAGTTTGTTGTCATGTTTGTCATCACCTTTGTCACCACTGTCAACAATGTTGTCTTTGTCATCATGTTTGTTGTAATCATTGTCATTGGCTTTGCCATCTTTTTCATGTGTCATCTAATTTGTAGTAATTGTATTTGTCATCATTTTTGTTGCCATCATCTTTGTCATCTTTTTGTCTCTTTCATCTTTGTCATCTTTGTTGTCTTTGTTATTGTCTTTATTGATGACTGCACTGTCATCATCTTTGTCATTTTCTTTGTTGTCATTGTCATTGCCTTTGTTGTCTTTGTCAGCTTTTTTCATCTTTGTCATTGTCTATCATTTTTGTTGTCTTTATCATCTTTGTCATCTATGTTGTCTGTTATAGTTTTTGTCATCTTCGTTTTTGTCATCATTGTTGTAGTCATCATTTTTGTTGTCATTGCTTTTGTCATCATCTTTGTTGTCTTTATCATCAGCAATGTTGTCTTTGTTGTCTTTGTCATCATCTTTGTCAATTTTTTGTCATCTTTGTTTCTGTCATCATCTTTGTTGTCATTGCCTTTGTCATCATCTTTGTTCTCATCATTTGTCATCTTTGTCATCTTTGTCATCTTTCTTGTCTTTGTCATCATCTTTGTCATTACCTTTGTCATTGTCTTTGTTGTCTTTGTCATCATATTTGTTGGCATCTTTGTCATTGTCATTGTCTTTTTCTTTATTGTTGGCTTTGATATCAAATTTTTTTGTCATCATCTTTGTCATATTTTTTGTCATTGTTGTCATGTTTGCTGTCTTTGTTGTGATCTTTGTCAGCATCTTTGTTGTCTTTATGATTGTCTGTCATCTTTGTTATCTTTGTCATCAACTTTGTTGCTTTTGTTTTCTTTGTCATCGTGTTTGTTGTCATGTTTGTCATCTTTTTCATCAGTGTCATTTACTTTGTTGTACTTGTATATGTCATCAGTTTTGTCATAATCTTTGTCATCTTTGTTGTCATCTTTGTCAGGTTTGTTGTCTGTTTCATCTTTGTCATCATCTTTGTTCTCATCTTTATCATCAGCTATGTTGTCTGTTTTTGTCATCATCTTTGCTGTCATCATTTGTCATCTTTTTGTCATCTGTTTGTCACCATCGTTGTTGTCATCTTCATCTGTCATGTTTGTCATTGTCTTTGTCATCAGTGTTGTTGTCATTGCTTTCATCATCTCTGTTGTCATCTTTGTCATCTTTATCTTTCATCATCTTTGTTGTTTTTGTCGACATCTTTGTCTTTGTCATATTTGTTGTCACCATTGTCATTGTCTTTATCATTGCCTTTGTTGTCTTCATCTTTGTCTTTATTTTGTTGTCATCATTTTTGTCTTTTTTTGTTGCCTTTGTCATCATCATTGTCATCATCTCTGTCATCATCTTTGTCATCTTTGTTGTCCTTGTAATCATCTTTGTATTCTTTATCAGCCTTATCATATATGACATTTTTGTTGTCTTTGTCATTGTCTTTGTAATTATCTTTGTTGTATTTTTGTTACCTTTGTCATTTTTATCTGTCATCATTGTCATCATCTTTGTCATCGTCTTTGTCATCTTTAGCATTGTCTTTGTCATAAACGTTGCTGTCTTTGTTGTCTTTGTCATCATCTTTGTTGTCTTTGTTGTCATCTTTGTCATCTTTGTTGTCTTTGTGTCATCTTTGTCATCATATTTGTTGTCATATTTGTAACCTTTGTCATAATTTTTGTCATGAACTATGTCTTTGTTGTATTTGCCATTGTCTTTGTAATCATTATCACTATTTATCTTTCTTGAGTCTGTTGTCATGTTTGTCATCACCTTTGTCACCACTGTCAGCAATGTTGTCTTTGTCATCATGTTTGTTGTCATCATTGTCATTGGCTTTGCCATCTTTTTCATGTGTCATCTATTTTGTAGTAATTGTATTTGTCATCATTTTTGTTCCATCATCTTTGTCATCTTTGTTGTCTTTGTCATCGTCTTTATTGATGACTGCACTGTCATCATCTTTGTCATTTTCTTTGTCATTGTCATTGCCTTTGTTGTTTTTGTCAGCTTTTTTTCATCTTTGTCATTGTCTATCATTTTTGTTGTCTTTATCATCTTTGTCATCTATGTTGTCTGTTATAGTTTTTGTCATCGTTGTTTTTGTCATCATTGTTGTAGTCATAATTTTTGTTGTCATTGCTTTTGTCATCATCTTTGTTGTCTTTATCAGTTATGTTGTCTTTGTTGTCTTTGTCATCTTTTTGTCATCATCTTTGGTGTCTTTGTTCCCATTTTGTCATCATCTTTGTCATTTTCTTTTTCATCATCTTTGTCGTCTTTGTCATCGTCTTTATCTTTGATGACTGCATCTTTATCCTTGATGACTGCACTATCATCATTCTTTATCATTCTCATTGTCTTTGTTGTCTTTGTCACATTTGTTGTCATCTTTGTCATTGCCTATTGTTTTTGTTGTCTTTCTCATCTTTGTGATCTATGTTATCTTTGTCATAGTTTTTGTCATCTTTGTCATCTCTGCTCTCATCTTTGTCGCCAACTTTGTTGTCATCATATTTGCCATCACCTTTGCCACCTTTGTCATCATCATTGTCATCTTTGCTGTCATCATCTTTCTTATCTTCTTTGTCTCCATCTTTATCATCTTTGTCATCATCTTTGTTGTCATTTTTGGTGTCTTCTCTGTCATCTCTGTCATTTTTTTTGTTATTGTCATTGTCTTTGTTGTCTTTTTAATCTTTGTCATTATCTATCATTTTTGTCGTCTTTGTCATCTATGCTGTCTTTGTCAATGTTTTTGTCATTTTTGTCATCTTTCCTGTCATCTTTGTCATCAACTTTGTTGTCATCATATTTGCCATTGCCTTTGTCTTCTTTTTTGTCATCATTGTCATCTTTGTTGTCATCAACTTTGTTGTCATCATATTTGACATTGCCTATGTCATCTTTGCCATCATTGTCATCTTTGTTGTCACTCTTGTCATTGTCCTTGTCTGCCGTTGTCATCGTCTTTATCATATTTGATGTTCTTGTCATCATCTCTGGCTTTTTCTTTATTTTCTTTGTCGTCATCTTTGTCATGATCTCTGTCATGGGTTCATAGGTTCATAGGTAGGTACTAGGTTATTGGCCCTAGGCCCTATACAAGCTTAGCCAAAAAGGTACCCTGGCTTTCACCACCCAAGAAAATTATTTTCCTGTGCCCCTGTCAATCAGAACTACAGAAGTGATCCCTGGGGTGAATTTACTATTACATCAAGATTTTTCTTGAAGAGTGCTAATAAGGAGCTCTGTTTGACATAGATAGGTAGTCCGTTCCAGAGTATGGGAAGTCTCTGGGACAGGAATCTATCTCTCCAGCATGTTTTGTTTATTGTGGTGACAAGATTTAGGTCACTAGAGCATGTAGCTCAGAGGGATTGGGATTTCTTTAAGTGGAGCATGTCCAAAAGCTCTCTTTGTCATCTTTGTTGTCCTTGTCATCGTCTTTGTAGACTTTATCAGCCTTATCATCTATGTCATCTTTGTCGTCTTTGTCATCAACTTTGTTGACTCTGTTGTATTTGTCACCATCTGTTATCCTCATCTTTGCCATCTTTTTTGTCATCTTTATTATCTTTGCTGTCTATCATCTTTGTAATCTTTGTAATCATCCTTGTCATCAATGTTGTTGTCATTGTGTTTGTCATCATTCTCATCTTGACATCTTTGTCTGTCACCATTGTCATCATCTTTGTCATTGTCTTTGTCATCTTTACCATTGTCTTTGTCATCAAATTTGTCTTTTTGTTGCCTTTGTCATTGTCTGTTATCATCTTTGTCATCATCTTTATCTCTGTTGTCTTTGTGTTATCTTTGTCATATTTATCATCTTTGTCATCTTTATCATCTTCAACTATATTCTTGTCATCATGTTTGTCTTATTTGTTTTGTCATCATCTTTGTCATCATCTCTGTCATCTTTGTCATCTTTGTTGTCCTTGCCATCATCTTTGTAGTCCTTACCAGCCTTATCTGTCATCTTTGTTGTCTTTGTCATCGTCTTTGTTTTCAACTTTGTTGTCTTTGTCACCATATGTTCTCATCTTTGTCATCTTTATTCTCATCTGTGTTGTTTGTGTTGTCATCTTTGTAACTATCTGTCATCTTTGTCATCTTTATCATCTTTGTCATCATCTTTGTCATCATCCCCCCTTTGTCACTGATTTTGTCATCTTTGTTGTCATCATTCTTTGTCATTTTGTCATTTTTGTCTGTCATCATTGTCATCGTTATTGTCATCTTTATCATTGTGTCATCAGCTTTGTTCTTATCTTTGTCATCGTCTTTGTTATCTTTGTTATTGTCTTTGTCATCCGTCATCTTTGTCTTTTTCAAGTATTTTGTCTTTGTTGTATTTGCCATCATCTTTGTTGTCATCTTTGTCATGTTTTGTCATCTACGTTGTTTGTCATCATCTTTGTCATGACCTTTGTTACAGCTGCCATCTGTGTTGTCTTTGCCATTGTATTTTTTGCATCTTTGCCATCTTTTTCATCATCTGTGTCATCTACTTTGTTGTAATTGTCATTGTTATCATATGTTCTCATCATTTGTCATTTTTGTTGTCATCTTTGTCATCTTTGTTGTCTGTTTCATCTGTCATCATCTTTGTTGTCTATCATCAGCCATGTTTTCTTTCTTTGTCATCTTTGTTGCCATCATCTTTGTCATTTTTTTTGTCATTTTTGCTTGTCATCATCTTTGTTGTCATCTTCGTCTGTCACATTTGTCATCATCTTTGTCATCACCTTTGTTGTCTTTGTTAACATCTTTATCTTTGTCATCTTTGTTGTCACCATTGTCATCATCTGCATCATCTACTTGGTTGTAATTGTATATGTCATTGTCTTTGGTGTCATTGTCATCTTTGTTATCTTTGTTGTCTTTTTCATCTTTGTTATCATCTTGGTTGTCATCTTCATCTGTCATGTTTGTCATTGTTCATTGTCATCTTTGTTATCTTTGTTACGTCTTTTTCATCTTTGTTATCATCTTGGTTGTCATCTTCATCTGTCATGTTTTGTCATCATCTTTGTCATCTTTTTTGTCATCATTTGTCATCTTTGTCATTGTTTTTCATATCTTGTCATTTTTGTCATTTTTTTGTCATCTTTGTTGTCTGTCATAATCTTGTCATCTCATCATCTTTGTCATCATCTTTTGTCATTCTGTTTTTTCTTGTCTTGTATCATCATTGTCATCTTTGTCATCTTTGTCATCATCTTGTTCTGTCATCTTTGTCATCTTGTCATGTGTTTTTCTCATTTTGTCATGTCTTTGTCATTGTCATCATCTGTCATCTTTGTCATCATCTTTGTCTTTTGTCATCTGTCATCATCTGTCTTTGTCATCTTTGTCATCTGTCATTTTGTCTTTGTTTTGTCATTTGATCTCTCATCTTTGTCATCTTGTCATCATTTTTGTCATCTTTGTGTCATCATCATGTCATCTTTTGTCATCTCATTCTTGTCATTGTTTTCATTTTTTGTCATTGTCATATCTTGTTTTTGTCATTTCATCTTTTTTGTCATCTTTGTTGTTCTCTTTTTCATTTGTCATTGTCATCATTGTTCATGTCTTTGTCATCATCTTCATCATTTTGTCTTTTCTATCTTGTCATTTTTCATCTTTGTTGTCTTTTGTCTTTCATTTTTCATCATTTGTTTGTCATTTTTATCTTGTTTTTATCTTTTTGTCATCTTCTTTTATTTTGTCATCTTTGTCTTTCTTTTGTTGTCATTTGTTTATCTGTCATCATCTTCTTTGTCATCTTTGTTTTTTATCTTATCATCATCTGTCTTTGTCATTTTGTCATTCTTATCTTTTTTCATCTTTGTCATCATGTCTTTTGTCATTTTTCATCTTTTTGTCTTTTTATTTCATTATGTCATTTTTGTGTCTGTCTCATCATTCATCTTTGTTCTTTGTCATTTTCATCTTTGTCATTGTTTTCTCTCTTGTATTCTTTGTCATCATTTTTTTGTCATCTTTTTTTTTTGTCATTGTCATCTTTTGTCATTGTCATCTTTTTGTTTGTCATTTATCATTTCATTTTGTCATTTTGTTTGTCATCTTTGTCATCATCTTGTTGTCATTTTGTCTCTTTCATCTTTGTCATCTTTGTTGTCCTTTTTTGTTTTTCTTTATTGTCATTTTCATCTTTGTCTTTGTCTTGTCATTTTGTCACATCTTTGTCATCTGTCATCTTTATTCTTTGTCTTGTCATCATTTTTTTTCTTTATTGTTCATTTTTTTGCTTGTCATCTTTGTCATTTGTCATATTTGTCATCATTGTTGTCATCTTGTCATCATCATTGTCTTGTCTTTTTTTTTGTCATCTTATCTCTTTCATCATTTTTGTCATCTTGTCATCATCTTTGTCTTTTTTGTCATCATTTTTCTTTTTTGTCATTGTTTTGTCATCTTTCATCTGTCTTTGTCATCTTTTGTCTTTTTGTCATTTCCATTTGTCACCTTATCATCTTTTCATTGTCTCTTGTCATCTTTGTCATCATTTGTTTGTCTGTCTTTTGTCATCTTTGTTTGTCATTTTGTCATCTTTTTTGTTTTGTCATCTTTGTCATCTCTTTTTTGTCATTTTGTCATCTTGTCTTTTTTGTTTCATTTTTGTCATGTCTTGTTGTCATTTTTGTCATTTTTGTCTGTCTTGTCATCTTTTTGTCATCTTTGTCATCTTGTATTTGTGTTTTGTCATTGTCTTGTCATCTTTGTCATTGTCATATTTTTCATCATGTCATCATCTTTGTCATCTGTCATCTTGTCATTTTTTCATTTTCTTTTGTCATCTTCTCTGTATCATTTTGTCATCTCTTTGTTGTCTTTGTCATTGATCTTTGTTCATCTTTTTGTCATGTTGTTTGTTTTTTATCTTTGTCATTTTTTGTCATTTGTCATTGCCTTCATCATCTTTGTTTTCATCATTGTAATCTTTCTTGTGTTTGTCAGCATCTTTGTTGTGTTGACATCTTTGTCTTTGTTACTTTGTCACCCTTGTCATTGTCTTTGTAGTTGCCTTTGTTGTGTTTGTCTTTGTCTTTAATGTTCTTGTCATCATCTTTGTCTTTTTCTTTGTTGTCTTTGTCATCATCTTTGTCATCATCTCTGTCATCTTTGTCATCTTTGTTGTCCTTGTCATTGTCTTTGTCATCAACTTTGGTCTTTGTCACATCTGTTGTCATCATCTTTGTTGTCTTTTTTGTTACCTTTGTCATCATTGTCATCATCTTTGTCATCATCTTTGTCATCAACTTCGTTCTTTGTTGTCTTCGTGTCATCTTTGTCATATTTGTTGTCATCTTTGTCATCATCATTGTCATCAACTATGGTCTTGTCATGTTTGTCTTCTTTGTTGTCTTTGTCATCATCTTTGTCATCATCTCTGTCACCTTTGTTGTCCTTGCCATCATCTTTGTAGGCTTTGCCAGCCTTATCATCTATGTCATCTTTGTTGTCTTTTTTTCCTTTGTCTTCATCTTTGTTGTCTTTGTTGTCTTTGTCATCTTTTTGTCATCATCTTTGTCTTTGTTTTCTTTTTGTCATTTTTTGTCTTTTTTTGTCATTTTTTTTTTTTTGTCATCTTTGTCTTTTTCATCTTTGTCAACTTTGTCATCATTTTGTCATTTTTGTCTGTTTGTCATCTTTGTCATCATTTTGTCATTTTTTTTTTGTCATCTTTTTTTGTCATCTTTTTGTCATATCTTTGTCATCTTTTGTCTTTGTCATCATCTTTTTTTCTTCTTTGTCTTTTGTCATCATTTTTGTCTTTTTTTTTCTTCTTTGTCTTTTTCTTTTTTGTCTTTGTTGTCTTGTCATCTTTGTCTTTTTTGTCTTTCATCTTTGTCTTTGTTGTCTTCTTTGTCATCATCTTTTTCTTTTTCATCTTTTCTTTTTTTTGTCATTTTGTCATCTTTTTTCTTCATTTGTCTTTGTCATCTTTTCATCATCTTTTTTCATCTTTGTCATCTTTGTTGTTTTTTTGTCTTGTCATCTTTTTTTATCTTTGTCTTCTTTGTCATCATTTGTCATCTTTTGTCTTTTTTCTTCATCTTTGTCATGTCTTTGTCATCATCTTTGTCATTTTTGTTTTGTCATCTTTGTCTTCTTTGTCATCTTTGTTTTTTTTTTTTTGTCATCTTTTGTCTTTCATCTTTGTCTTTGTCATCTTTTGTCATCTTCGTCATCTTTGTTTTGTCATTTTTTGTCATCCTTGTCATCTTTGTTTCTTTTTGTCATCTTTGTCTTTGTCATCTTTGTCATCTTTGTTGTTTTTTTGTCATCCTTGTCTTTGTCATTTTGTCATCTTTTTTTTTGTCATCTCTTTTTTGTCATCTTTTCATTTGTCATTTTTGTCATCTTTGTTTTTTCTTTGTCATCTTTTTGTCTTTGTTTTTTGTCATTTTTTTGTCTTTATCTTTTTTTTGTCATTTTTTTTGTCTTTTGTCTTTATCTTTTGTTTGTCTTTTTCTTTTGTCATCTTTTTTTGTCATCTTTGTCTTCTTTGTCTTTGATGTTCTTGTCATCATCTTTGTCTTTTCTTTGTTGTCTTTGTCATCATCAACGTCATCATCTCTGTCATCTTTGTCATGCTGTTGTCCTTGACATTGTCTTTATCAACTTTGGTCTTTGTCACATCTGTTGTAATCATCTTTGTTGTCTTTTTTGTTACCTTTGTCATCATTGTCATCATCTTTGTCATCATCTTTATCATCAACTTCGTTCTTTGTTGTCTTTGTGTCATCTTTGTCATATTTGATGTCATCTATGTCATCATCATTGTCATCAACTATGGTCTTATCATGTTTGTCTTCTTTGTTGTCTTTGTCATCATCTTTGTCATCATCTTTGTCATCATCTCTGTCATCTTTCTTGTCCTTGCCATCATCTTTGTAGTCTTTACCAGCCTTATCATCTAAGCCATCTTTGTTGTCTTTATGGTTGCCTTTGTCTTCAACTTTGTTGTCTTTGTTGGTCTTTGTCACTGTATGTTGTCATCATCTTTGTCATATTTTTATCATCTTTGTTGTCATATTTGTCACTATCTTTGTCATCTTTGTCATTATCTTTATCATCTTTGTCATCTTTGTCATCAACCTTGTCATCCCCTTTGTTGTCATTGATTTTGTCATCTTTGTCATCATTGTTTTTAACCATATTTGTCATTTTTGTCTGTCATAATTTTGTCATAGTCTTTGTCATTTTTATCATTGTCTTTGTCATCAACATTGTTCTTGTCTTTGTCATCATCTTTGTTGTTTTCATCTTTATTGTCTTTGTCATCCATCATCTTTGTCTGTCTTTTTGATCAATTTTGTCTTTGTTGTCTTTCCCAGTGTCTTTGTTGTCATCTTTGTCACTTTTTTGTCATTTTTGTTGAGTTTGTCATCATCTTTGTCATGACCTTTGTCACTGCTGTCATTTGTGTTGTCTTTGCCATTGTGTTTGTTGCATCTTTGCTATCTTTTTCATCATCTGTGTCATCTACTTTGTTGCAATTGGCTTTGTCATCGTATGTTCTCATCATCTTCATTTTTCTTTTCATCTTTGTTGTCTTTACTATAAGCCAATTTTTGTCTTTGTTATCATATTTGTTGTCATCTTTGTCATCTTTTATGTCATCATCTTTATCTTCATCTGTCACATTTGTCATCATCTTTGTCATCACCTTTGTTGTCTTTGTTGACATCTTTGTCTTTGTCATCCTTGTTGTCAACTTTTGCCATCATCTGTGTCACCTACTTTGTTGTAATTGTATATGTCATCATCTTTTTTGTCATCTTTGTTGTCATCTTTGTCATCTTTGTCATTTGTTTCATCTTTGTCATCATCTTGGTTGTCATCTTTATCTTCAGCTATGTTCTCTTTGTTGTCTTTTCATCATCTTTGTTGTCATCACCTTTTTGTCTTTGTTTATGTCATCATCTCTGTTGTCCTCTTCATCATCTGTCATATTTGTCATTGTCTTTGCCATCAACATTGTTGCCATTGCCTTCATATTTGTTTTCATAATCTTTGTCATCCTTCTTGTCTTTGTCCGCATCTTTGTCATCATCTTTGTTGTGTTTGTCAATATCTTTGTCTTTATTTTTGTTGTCACCCTTGTTGTTGTCTTTGTCATTGCCTTTGTTGTTTTTGTCTTCATTGTTTTTATGTTCTTGTCATATTTGTCTTTTTCTTTGTCTTTGTCATCATCTTTGTCTTCAACTTTGTTCTTTGTCATTTTTGTCATCTTTGTCATTATCTTTGTCATCTTTGTCATCAACTATTTTCTTGTCATCATGTTTGTCTTCTTTGTTGTCTTTGTCATCTTTCTCATCTTTGTTGTCCTTGCCATCATCTTTGTAGTCTTTACCAGCCTTATCATCTATGTCATCTTTGTTGTCTTTGTGGTCGTCTTTGTCTTCAATTTTTTTTTGTTTTTATTGTCTTTATCATTGTATGTTGTCATCATTTTTGTCATCTTTGTTGTCTTTATTGCCATCTCTGTCATTATCTTTGTCTCATCTTTGTCATTATCTTTATCATCTTTGTCATCATCTTTGTCATCCTTGTCATCACCTTTGTTGTCATTGATTTTGTCATCTTTGTTGTCATCATTGTTTTCTTTCTTGTCATCTTTATCGTCTTTGTCGTCATCATCTTTGTCATCTTTATCATCATCTTTGTCATCTTTATCATTGTCTTTGTCATCACCTTTGTTCTTGTCTTTGTCATTATCTTTCTTGTCATCGTCTTTGTTGTCTTTGTCATCTGTCATGTTTGTCATCGTCTTTCTCATCAACTATTTTGTCTGTTGTCTTTGCCATCATCTTTGTTGTCATCTTTGTCGTATTTGTTGTAATTTTTGTTGAGTTTTTCATCTTTGTCATGATCTTTGTTACTGTTGTCATCTGTGTTGTCTTTGCCATTGTGTTTGTTGCACCTTTGCCATTTTTTTATCTGTGTCATCTACTTTATTGTAATTGTCATTGTCATCATCTGTTGTCATGATCTTTGTCATCTTTGTTGCCTGTTTCATCTGTCACCATCCTTGTTTTTATCAGCTATGTTTTCTTTGTCTTTGTCATCATCTTTGTTGCCATCATTTGTCATCTTTGCCATCTTTGTTATTTGTTTCATCTTTGTCATCATCTTGGTTGTCATCTTTATCATCAGCTATGTTGTTTTTGTTGTCTTTTCATCATCTTTGTTGTCATCATCTTTTTGTCTTTGTTTAGGTCATCATCTTTGTTGTCCTCTTCATCATCTGTCATATTTGTCATTGTCTTTGTCATCAACATTGTTGTCATTGCCTTCATCTTTGTTTTCATCATCTTTGTTATCCTTCTTGTCTTTGTCAGCATCTTTGTTGTGTTTGTCAACATCTTTGTCTTTATTTTAGTTGTCACCCTTATTATTGTCTTTGTCATTGTCTTTGTTGTTTTTGTCTTAATTGTTTTTGATGTTCTTGTCATCTTTGTCTTTTTCTTTGTCTTTGTCATCATCTTTGTCATCATCTCTGTCATCTTTGTCATCTTTCTTGCCTTTGTCACTTTATTGTCTTTGCCATGTCTGTTGTCATCTTTGTCTTTTTGTTACCTTGGTCATCTTTGTCATCATTGTCATCATCTTTGTCATGTTTGTCATCTTAACCATTGTCTTTGTCTTCAACTTTGTTCTGTGTCATATTTGTCATCTTTGTCATCATCTTTGTCATCAACTATTTTCTTTCATCATGTTTGTCTTCTTTGTTGTCTTTGTCATCATCTTTGTCATCTTTGTTGTCCTTGCCATCATCTTTGTAGTCTTTACCAGCCTTATCATCTATGTCATCTTTGTTGTCTTTGTGGTCGTCTTTGTCTTCAATTTTTGTTTGTTTTTATTGTCTTTATCACTCTATGTTGTCATCATTTTTGTCATCTTTGTTGTCTTTATTGCCATCTCTGTCATTATCTTTGTCTCATATTTGTCATTATCTTTATCATCTTTGTCATCTTCGTCGTCATCTTTGTCATCTTTATCATCATCTTTGTCATCTTTATCATTGTCTTTGCATCTCCTTTGTTCTTGTATTTGTCGTCATCTTTCTTGTCATCATCTTTGTTGTCTTTATCTGTCATTTTTGTCATCATCTTTCTCATCAACTATTTTCTCTGTTGTCTTTGCCATCATCTTTGTTGTCATCTTTATCGCATTTGCTGTCATCTTTGTTGAATTTGTTGTCATCTTTGTTGAGTTTATCATCTGTGTCATGATCTTTGTCACTGCTGTCATCTGTGTTGTCTTTGCCATTGTGTTTGTTGCACCGTTGCCATCTTTTTCATCTGTGTCATCTACTTTGTTGTAATTGTCATTGTCATCATCTGTTGTCATGATATTTGTCATCTCCTTTGTCTGTTTCATCTGTCATCATCCTTGTTTTTATCAGCTGTTTTCTTTGTCTTTGTCATCATCTTTGTTGCCATCTTCGTCTGTCATGTTTAGCATTTGTCATCAACTTTGTTATTGTGTTCATCATCTTTATCATCTTTGTCATCTTTGTCATCATTGTCATCTTTCTTGTCATTGTCATTATCTTTGCCATCATCTTTTTTGTCTGTTGACATCTTTGTCTTTGTCATCTTTGTTGTTGTCACCCTTTTCGTCCGTGTCATCTGCTTTGTTGTAATTGTATATGTCATCGTCTTTGTTGTCATCGTCATAATTTTTGTTGTCATCTTTGTTGTCTGTTTCATCTTTGTCATCTTTGTTGTCATCTTTATCATCAGTTATGTTGCCTTTGTTGTCTTTTCATCATCTTTGTTGTCTTTATCTTTTTGTCTTTATGTCATCATCTTTGTTGTCATCGTCATCATCTGTCATGTTTGTCATTGTCTTTGTCATCAACTTTGTTGTCATTGCCTTCATCATCTTTGTCAACTTTCTTGTTTTTGTCAGCATCTTTGTCATCTTTCTTGTGTTTGTCAACATCTTTGTCTTTGTCATCTTTTTTGTCATCCTTGTCATTGTCTTTGTCATTGCCTTTGTCATCGCCTTTATCATCTTTGATGTTCCTGTCATCATCTTTGTCTTTTTCATTGTTGTATTTATCATCTTTGTCATCTATGTCGTCTTTGGCATCTTTCCTGTCCTTGTCATCATTTTTGTCATCAACTGTGTTGTCTTTGTTGTCTTTGTCACATCTATCATCTTTGTTGTCTTTTTGTTACCTTTGTCATCTTTGTTGTCTGTCATCATTGTCATCATCTTTGTCATCTTTACCACTGTCTTTGTCTTCAACTTTATTGTCTTTGTTGTTGTCTTTGTGTAAACTTTTTCGTCATATTTGATGCTATCTTTGTCACTTTTGTCATCATCTTTGTCATCAAGTATGTTGTCTTTGTTGTGACTATTGTCTTTATCATCTTTGTCACTTTTTGTCATCTTGAGTTTGTTGTCATGTTTGTCATCACCTTTGTCACTGCTGTCATCTGTGTTGTCTTTGTTGTCATTTTTGCCATTGTCTCTGTCATCTTTTTCATTATCTGTGTCATCTAATTTGTAATTGTCTGTGTCATCTTCTTTGTTGTCATCTTTGTTGTCTTTTTGTCTCTCATCTTTGTCATCATCTTTGTTGTCTTTGTCATCAGCTATGTGTTTGTTGTCTTTGTCATCATCTTTGTTGTCATCTTTGCCATCTTTTTGTCATCTTTGTTTTTGTCATCATCTTTGTTGTCATTGCCTTTGTCATCATCTTTGTTGTCATCATCTTTCTCATCTTTGTCATCTTGTCTTTGTCATTGTCTTTGTCATTATCTTTGTCATCTTTGTCATTGTCTGTGTGTCATCATCTTTGTTGGCATCTTTGACATTGTCATTGTCTTTGTCATTGTTGGCTTTGACATCAACTTTATTTTTGTCATTGTCATCTTTGTTATAATCTTTCTTATCTTTGTCATCTTGTCTTTGTCATCATCTTTGTCATCTTCTTTGTCATTGTGTTTGTTGTCTTTGTCATCATCTTTGTTGGCGTCTTTGTCATTGTCATTGTCTTTGTCTTTGTCATTGTCGGCTTTGACATCAACTTTGTTTTGGTCATCATTTTCATCCTCTGTCATCTTTTTTGTCAATGTTGTCATCTTTGTTGTCTTTGTTATAATCTTTGTCATCTTTGTCATTGTCTTTGTGATTGTCTGCCATCTTTGTAATCATCTTTTCCATCAACTTTGTTGCTTCTGTTATTTTTTCATGTTTGTTGTCATCTTTGTCATCTTTTTCATCTGTGTCATCTACTTTGTAATTGTATAAGTTAGCATCTTTGTTGTCATCATCTTTGTCATCTTTGTCTATTTCATCTTTGTCATCATCTTTATCTTTATCATCAGCTATGTTGTTTTTGCTGTTTTTGTCATCTTTGTTGTCATCTTTGTCATCTTTGTTGTCTATTTTATCTTTGTCATCATCTTTGCTGTCATCTTTATCATCAGCTATGCTTTTGCTGTTTTTGTCGTCTTTGTCATCATCATTGTCATCTTATTGTAATCATCTTTGTCATCTTATTATCATCTTTATGTCATCCTTTTTGTCATCTTCATCTGTCATGTTTGTCATTGTTTTCGTCATCAACTTTGTTGTCATTGCCTTCATCATCTTTGTTGGCATCATGTTTTTTTGTCTTTCTTGTCATCTTTGTCATCTTTCTTGTCTTTGTCATCATATTTGTCATTATCTTTGTTGTATTTATCAGCATCTTTGTCTTTGTCTTTGTTGTCACCCTTGTCTTTGTCTTTGTCATTGCCTTTGTTGTCTTTGTCTTTATTGTCTGATGTTCTTGTCATCATGTTTGTCTTCTTTTTTGTTTTTGTCATCATCTATGTCATCATCTCTGTCATCTTTGTCATCTTTATTGTCCTTGTCTTTGTAGTCCTTATCAGCCTTATCATCAATGTAATCTTTATCTTTGTCATCATTTTTGTCTTCATCTTTTTGCATTTGTTGTCATCTTTGTCACCTTATGTTGTCATCATCTTTGTCATCTTTGTCATTATCTTTGTCATTATCTTTATCATCTTTGTCATCATCCTTGTCATCAACTTTGTTGTCATTGTCTATCTCATTATCTTTGTCATCATTATTGTTTTCTTTTTTTCATCATTGGTGGTCATCATTGTCATCATCTTTGTAATCTTTGTCATCGACTTTGTCATCTTTATCACTGTAGTTGTCATCAACTTTGTTGTCCTTGTCTTTGTTGTTGTCTTTGTTGTAATCTTTATCTTTTTGTCATAATTGCCATCTTAGTTGTTTGTGTCATCTTTGTCATTTTTGTTATCGTCTTTGTCATCTGTTATCTTTGTCATCATCTTTCTCATCAATTATTTTGTCTATGTCGACTTTGCCATCATCTTTGTTGTCATTCTTGTCAGATTTGTTGTCATCTCTGTTGAGTTTATCATCTTTTTCATCATTTTGTCACAGCTATCATCTGTGTTCTCTTTGTCATCGTGTGTGTCATCTGTCAACTTTTTCATCATCTGTGTCATCTACTTTGTTGTAATTAGATGTCATTGTCTTTGTTGTCATCATCTTTGTCATCTTTTTGTCATCTTTGTTTGTCATCATCTTTGTTGTCATCTTCATCTGTCATGCTTGTCATCGTTTTTGTCATCAACATTGTTGCCATTGCCTTCATCATCTTTATCATCCTTGTCATCTTTCTTGTCTTTGTCAGCATCTTTGTCATCATCTTTGTTGTGTTTGTTGACATCTTTGTCTTTGTCATCTTTGTTGTCGTCACCCTTGTCATTGTCTTTGTCGTTGCTTTTGTCTTCATCTTTATTGTCTTTGATGTTCTTGTCATCATCTTTGTCTTTTTCTTTGTTGTCTTTGTCATCATCTTTGTCATTATCTCTGTCATCTTTGTCATATTTGTTGTCCTTGTCATCATCTTTGTCATGAACTTTATTGTCTTTGTCACATCTGTTGTCATCATATTTGTTGTCTTTTTGTTACCTTTGTCATCATTTTTGTCTGTTATCGTCATCATCTTTGTCATCTTTACCATTGTCTTTGTCTTCAACTTTATCTTTGGATTTGTCTTTGTGCCATCTTTGTCATATTTGTTGCCTTTATCACTTTTGTCATCATTTTTGTCATCAAGTATGTTGTGATTGCCATTGTCTTTGTTGTCATCTTTGTCACTTTTTTGTCATCTTTCTTGAGTTTATCATGTTTGTCATCACCTTTGTCACTGCTGTCATCTATGTTTGTTGTCATGTTTGTTGTCATTTTTGCCATTGTCTCTGTCATCTTTTTCATTATCTGTGTCATCTAATTTGTAATTGTCTTTGTCATCTTCTTTGTTGTCATCTTTGTCTTTTTGTCTCTCATCTTTGTCATCATCTTTGTTGTCTTTGTCATCAGCTATGTGTTTGTTGTCTTTGTCATCATCTTTGTTGTCATCTTTGCCATCTTATTTGTCATCTTTGTTTATGTCATCATCTTTGTTGTCATTTACACTTTGTCGGTGCGGCGTAAATCATCTTTGTTGTCATCATCTTTCTCATCTTTGTCATCTTGTCTTTGTCATTGTCTTTGTCATTATCTTTGTCATCTTCTTTGTCATTGTCTGTGTCTTTGTCATCATCTTTGTTGGCATCTTTGACATTGTCATTGTCTTTGTCATTGTTGGCTTTGACATCAACTTTATTTTTGTCATTGTCATCTTTGTTATAATCTTTCTTATCTTTGTCATCTTGTCTTTGTCATCATCTTTGTCATTATCTTTGTCATCTTCTTTGTCATTGTGTTTGTTGTCTTTGTCATCATCTTTGTTGGCGTCTTTGTCATTGTCATTGTCTTTGTCATTGTTGGCTTTGACATCAACTTTGTTTTGGTCATCATCATTTTCATTCTCTGTCATCTTTTTTGTCAATGTTGTCATCTTTGTTGTCTTTGTTATAATCTTTGTCATCTTTGTCATTGTCTTTGTGATTGTCTGCCATCTTTGTCAACATCTTTTTCATCAACTTTGTTGCTTCTGTTGTTTCTTCATGTTTGTTATTCTGCCATCTTTGTCAACATCTTTTTCATCAACTTTGTTGCTTCTGTTGTTTCTTCATGTTTGTTATCATCTTTGTCATCTTTTTCATCTGTGTCATCTACTTTGTAATTGTATAAGTTAGCATCTTTGTTGTCATCATCTTTGTCATCTTTGTCTATTTCATCTTTGTCATCATCTTTGTTTTCTATAAATTATCATCAGATTTGTCATCATCTTTGTCATCATCTTTGTTGTCATCTTTGTCATCTTTGTTGTCTATTTTATCTTTGTCATCATCTTTGCTGTCATCTTTATCATCAGCTATGTTGTTTTTGCTGTTTTTGTCGTCTTTGTCATCTTATTGTAATCATCTTTGTCATCTTTTGTTGTCATCTTTGTCATCTTTTCATGTTTTGTCATCTTTGTCATCTTTGTCATTGTTCATCATCTTTGTTGTCATCATGTTTTTGTCTTTGTCATCTTTCTTGTCTTTCTCATTTGTCATCTTATCTTTGTTGTCACCTTTATCCATCTTTGTCATCTTTGTCGTCTTTGTTGTCACCTTTGTCTTATGTCATTGTCATTATTGTCTTTGTTGTCATCTTTGTCACTTTTTTGTCATCTTTCTTGAGTTTATCATGTTTGTCATCACCTTTGTCACCGCTGTCATCTATGCTGTCTTTGTTGTCAAGTTTGTTGACATTTTTGTCATTCTGTCATCTTTTTTATCTTTGTAATCTAATTTGTTGTAATTCTTTGTCATCATTGTCGTCTTTTTGTCTCTTTCATCTTTGTCATCACCTTTGTTGTCTTTGTCATCAACTATGTTGTATTTGTCTTTGTCATCATCTTTTTTGTCATCTTTGGTGTCATTGTTGCCATTTTTGTCATCTGTTATTTTCTTTGTCATCGTCATCTTTGTCCTCGCCTTTATTGATGACTGCACTGTCATCATCTTTGTCATTTTCTTTGTTGTCATTGTCATTGCCTTTGTTGTCTGTCATCTTTGTTGTCATCTTTGTCATTGTCTATCATTTTTGTTGTCTTTATCATCTTTGTCATCTATGTTGTCTTTGTCATAGTTTTTGTAATCTTTGTCATCATCTTTGCTCTCGTCTTGGTCATCTTTTTCATCATCTTTGTTGTCATCTTTGTCATCATCTTTCTTGTGTTTATCAGCAATGTTTTCTTTGTTGTCTTTGTCATCATCTTTGTTGTCATCATCCTTGTCATCTTTTTTGTCATCTTTGTTTTTGTCATTGTTGTCATTGCCTTTGTCATCATCTTTGTCATCATCTTTCTCACCTTTCTCATCTCGCCTTTGTCATCATCCTTGTCATTATCTTTGTCATCGTCTTTGTCATTATCTGTTGTCTTTGTCATCATCTTAATTGACATATTTGTCATGGTCATTGTCTTTGACATCAACTTTGTTTTTGTCATCATTTTCATCATCTTTGTCAGCTTTTTGTCATCATTGTCATCTTTATCTTTGTTGTCATCTTTGTCATCATCTTTGACATTGTCTTTGCGATCATCTGTCATCTTTGTCACTTTGTCATCATCTTTGGAATCATGTTTTTTGCTTTTGTTGTTTTTGTCATCGTGTTTGTTGTCATCTTTGTCATCTTTTTCATCTGTATCATCTACTTTGTTGTAATTGTATATGCCATTGTCTTTGTTGTCATCATCTTTGTCATCTTTATTGTCATCTTTGTTGTCTATTTCATCTTTGTCATCATCTTTGTTGTCACTTTTATATTCAGCTACGTTGTCTTTATTGTTTTTGTAGTCGTCTTTGTTGTCATCATCTTTATCATCTTTTTGTCATCTTTATTTTGTCCTCTTTGTCATCTTCATCTGTAATGCTTGTCATTGTCTTTGTCTATAACTTTGTTGTCATTGCCTTCATCTTTGTTTTCATTGTTTGTTGTCTTTCTTGTCATCTTTCTTGTCTTTGTCATCGTCTTTGGAGTCTTTATCAGCCTTATCATATATGTCATCTTTGTCATTACTGTCATCTTTGTCATCAACTTTGTCTTTGTTGCTGTCTTTGTCACGTCTATTGTCTTCATCTTTGTTTTTTGTTATCTTTGTCATTTTTTGTCTGTCATCATTGTCATCATCTTTGTCATCTTTACCATTGTCTTTGTCATAAACTTTGTTGTCTTTGTTGTCATAATCTTTATCTTTGTGTTATCTTTGTCATATGTGTTGTCTTTGTCACATTTGTCATCATCTTTGTCAACTATGTTGTCTTTGATCTGTTTCCCATTTTCTTTGTTGCCATCTTTTTCACTTTTTGTCATCTTTCTTGAGTTTGTTGTCATGTTTGTCAACACATTTGTCACCACTCTCATGTATGTTGTCTTTATCGTCATGTTTGTTGCCATCTTTGTCATCGTCTTTGTCATCTTTTTCAACTGTGTCATCTAATTTGTAATTGTTTTGTTGTCTTTGTTGTCATCTTTTTTGTCTCATCTTTGTCATTATCTTTGTTTCTCATCTTTGTCATCATGTTGTTGTCATCATCTTTTTGTCATCATCTTTGCTGTCGTTATTTGTCATCTTTTTGTCATCTTTGTTATCATCTGTTGGCATCTTCATCTGTCATGTTTGTCATTGTCTTTGTCATCAATGTTGTTGTCATTGCCTTCATCATCTTTGTTGTCATCTTTGTCATCTTTGTTATCATTCATCATCTTTGTTGTGTTTGTCGACATCTTTGTCTTTGTCATCCTTGTTGTCACCCTTGTCATTGTCTTTATCATTGCTTTTGTTGTCTTCACCTTTGTCTTTGATGTTGTCATCATCTTTGTCTTTTTCTTTGTTGCCTTTGTCATCATCTTTGTCATCATCTCTGTCATCTTTGTTGTCCTTGTCATCGTCTTTGTAATCTTTATCAGCCTTATCATATATGACATTTTTGTTGTCTTTGTCATCGTCTTTGTCATTATCTTTGTTGTATTTTTGTTACCTTTGTCATTTTTGTTGTCTGTCATCATTGTCATCATCATTGTCATCGTCTTTGTCATCTTTAGCATTGTCTTTGTCATAAACGTTGCTGTCTTTGTCATTATCTTTGTTGTCATCTTTGTTGTCTTTGTGTCATCTTTGTCATCATATTTGTTGCCATATTTGTCACCTTTGTCATAATTATTTTCATCAACTGTCTTCGTTGTGTTTGCCATTGTCTTTGTTATCTTTATCACTATTATCTTTCTTGAGTTTGTTGTCATGTTAGTCATCACCTTTGTCACCACTGTCAGCAATGTTGTCTTTGTTGTCATGTTTGTTGTCATCATTGTCATTGGCTTTGCCATCTTTTTCATCGTGTCATCTACTTTGTTGTAATTGTATATGTCATCAGCTTTGTCATCATCTTTGTCATCTTTGTTGTCATCTTTGTCATCTTTGTTGTCTGTTTCATCTTTGTCATCATCCTTGTTCTCATCTTTATCATCAGCTATGTTGTCTGTTTTTGTCATCTTTGCTGTCATCATTTGTCATCATTTTGTCATCTTTATCATCTTTGTTGTCATCTTCATCTGTCATGTTTGTCATTGACTTTGTCATCAATGTTGTTGTCATTGCCTTCATCTTTGTTGTCATCTTTGTCATCTTTGTTATCTTTCATCATCTTTGTTGTGTTTGTCGACATCTTTGTCTTTGTCATCTTTGTTGTCACCCTTGTAATAGTCTTTATCATTGCCTTTGTTGTCTTCATCTTTGTCTTTGATGTTATCATCATCTTTGTCTTTTTCTTTGTTGCCTTTGTCATCATCTTTGTCATCATCTCTGTCATCTTTGTCATCTTTGTTGTCCTTGTCATCATCTTTGTAATCTTTATCAGCCTTATCATATATGACATTTTGTCTTTGTCATCGTTTTTGTCATTATCTTTGTTGTATTTTTGTTACCTTTGTCATTTTTGTTGTCTGTCATCATTGCCATCATCTTTGTCATCATCATTGTCATCGTCTTTGTCATCTTTAGCATTGTCTTTGTCATAAACATTGCTGTCTTTGTCATTATCTTTGTCATCTTTGTCATCTTTGTTGTCTTTGTGTCATCTTTGTCATCATAGTTGTTGTCATATTTGTCACCTTTGCCATAATTTTTTTCAAGTATGTCTTTCTTGTGTTTGCCATTGTCTTTGTCATCTTTATCACTATTATCTTTCTTGAGTTTGTTGTCATGTTAGTCATCACCTTTGTCACCACTGTCAGCAATGTTATCTTTGTCGTCATGTTTGTTGTCATCATTTTCATTGGCTTTGCATCTTTTCCATCGTGTCATCTAATTTGTTGTAATTGTATTTGTCTTTGTTTTTGTTGCCATCATCTTTGTCATCTTTTTTGTCTCTTTCATCTTTGTCATCTTTGTTGTCTTTGTCATTATCTTTATTAATGACTGCACTGTCATCATCTTTGTCATTTTCTTTGTTGTCATTGTCATTGCCTTTGTTGTATTTGTCAGCTTTTTTCATCTTTGTCATTGTCTATCATTTTTGTTGTCTTTATCATCTTTGTCATCTATGTTGTCTGTTATAGTTTTTGTCATCTTTGTTTTTGTCATCATTTTTGTAGTCATCATTTTTGTTGTCATTGCTTTTGTCATCATATTTGTTGTCTTTATCATCAGTTATGCTGTCTTTGTTGTCTTTGTCATCTTTTTTGTCATCATCTTTGGTGTCATTGTTCCCATTTTGTCATCATCTTTGTCATTTTCTTTTTCATCATCTTTGTCTTTGTCATCGTTTTTATCATTGACTGCATCTTTATCATTGATGACTGCACTGTCATCATCTTTGTCATTCTTTATCATTGTCATTGTCTTTGTTGTCTTTGTCACGTTTGTTGTCATCTTTGTCATTGCTTATTGTTTTTGTTGTCTTTCTCATCTTTGTGATCTATGTTATTTTTGTCATAGTTTTTGTCATCTTTGTCATCTCTGCTCTCATCTTTGTCATCAACTTTGTTGTCATCATATTTGCCATCTCCTTTGTCACCTTTGTCATCATCATTGTCGTTTTTGCTGTCACCATCTTTCTTATCTTATTTGTCTCCATCTTTATCATCTTTGTCATCATCTTTGTTGTCATCTTTGGTGTCTTCTCTGTCATCATCTCTGTCATTCTTTTTGTTATTGTCATTGTCTTTGTTGTCTTTTTAATCTTTGTCATTATCTATCATTTTTGTCATTGTCATCTATGCTGTCTTTGTCAATGTTTTTGTCATTTTTGTCATCTTTCCTATCATCTTTGACATCAACTTTGTGTCATCATATTTGCCATTGCCTTTGTTTTCTTTTTGTCATCATTGTCATCTTTGTTGTCATTAACTTTGTCATCAACTTTGTTGTCATCATATTTGCCATTGCCTATGTCATCTTTGCCATCATTGTTATCTTTGTTGTCACCCTTGTCATTGTCCTTGTCTGCCGTTGTCATCATCTTTATCATCTTTGATGTTCTTGTCATCATCTCTGGCTTTTTCTTTATTTTCTTTGTCGTCATCTTTGTCATCATCTCTGTCATGGGTTCATAGGTTCATAGGTAGATACTAGGCTATTGGCCCTAGGGCCTATACAAGCCTAGCCAAAAAGGTACCCTGGCTTTCACCACCCAAAAAATTATTTTCCTGTGCCCCTGTCATTCAGAACCACAGAAATGATCCCTGGGGTGAATTTCCTATTACCCATCCAATCATCAAGATTTTTCTTGAAGAGTGCTAATGAGGATCTCTGTTTGACATAGATTAGGTAGTCTGTTCCAGAGTATGAGAAGTCTCTGGGACAGGAATCTATCCCTCCAGCATGTTTTGTTTGTTGTGGTGACAATATTTAGGTCCCTAGAGCGTGTAGCTCAGAGGAATTGGGATTTCTTTAAGAGGAGCATGTCCAAAAGCTCTCTTTGTCATCTTTGTTGTCCTTATCATCTTTGTAGACTTTATCAGCCTTATCATCTATGTCATCTTTGTCATCTTTGTCATCAACTTTGTTGACTCTGTGTCACCTACTTTGTTGTAATTGTATATGTCATCATCTTCCTTGTCATCTTTGTCACTTTGTCATTTGTTTCATCTTTGTCATCATCTTAGTTGTCATCTTTATCATCAGCTATGCTGTCTTTGTTGTCTTTTTGTCTTTGTTTATGTCGTCTTTGTTGTCCTCTTCATCATCTGTCATATTTGTCATTGTCTTTGTCATCAACATTGTTGTCATTGTCTTCATATTTGTTTTCATTTCTTTGTCATCCTCCTTGTCTTTGTCAGCATCTTTGTCATCATCTTTGTTGTGTTTGTCGACATCTTTGTCTTTATTTTTGTTGTCACCCTTGTTATTGTCTTTGTCATTGCCTTTGTTGTTTTTATCTTAATTGTTTTTATGTTCTTGTCATCTTTGTCTTTTTCTTTGTCTTTGTCATCATCTTTGTCATCAACTTTGTCATCTTACTTGTCCTTGTCACTTTGTTGTCTTTGCCATGTATGTTGTCATCTTTGTCTTTTTGTTACCTTGGTCATCTTTGTCATTGTCATCATCTTTGTCATGTTTGTCATCTTAACCATTGTCTTTGTCTTCATCTTTGTTCTTTGTCATATTTGTCATCTTTGTCATCATCTTTGTCATCAACTATTTTCTTGTCATCATCTTTGTCATCTTTGTAGTCCTTGCCATCATCTTTGTAGTCTTTACCAGCCTTATCATCTATGTCATCTTTGTTGTCTTTGTGGTCATCTTTGTCTTCAATTTTTTTTGTTTTTATTGTCTTTATCACTGTATGTTGTCATCATTTTTGTCATCTTTGTTGTCTTTATTGCCATCTCTGTCATTATCTTTGTCTCATCTTTGTCATTATCTTTATCATCTTTGTCATCACCTTTGTTGTCATTGATTTTGTCATCTTTGTTGTCATCATTGTTTTCTTTTTTGTCATCTTTGTCATCTTTGTCGTCATCTTTGTCATCTTTATCACCATCTTTGTCATCTTTATCATTGTCTTTGTCATCACCTTTGTTCTTGTCTTTGTCGTCATCTTTCTTGTCATCATCTTTGTTGTCTTTGCTATCTGTCATCTTTGTCATCATCTTTCTCATCAACTATTTTGTCTGTTGTCTTTGCCATCATCTTTGTTGTCATCTTTGTCTCATTTGTTGTCATCTTTGTTGAGTTTATCATCTTTGTCATGATCTTTGTCACTGCTGTCATCTGTGTTGTCTTTGCCATTGTGTTTGTTGCACCATTGCCATCTTTTTCATCTGTGTCATCTACTTTGTTGTAATTGTCATTGTCATCATCTGTTGTCATGATATTTGTCATCTTTGTTGTCTGTTTCATCTGTCATCATCCTTGTTTTCATCAGCTATGTTTTCTTTGTCGTTGTCATCATCTTTGTTGACATCATTTGTCATCTTTTTTGTCATCTTTGTCATCATCTTTGTTGCCATCTTCGTCTGTCACGTTTTTATCATTTGTCATCAACTTTGTTATTGTGTTCATCATCTTTATCATCTTTGTCATCTTTGTTGTCATCTTTGTCATCTTTCTTGTCGTTGTCATCATCTTTTTTGTCTGTTGACATCTTTTCTTTGTTATCTTTGTTGTCACCCTTTTCATCTGTGTCATCTGCTTTGCTGTAATTGTATATGTCATCGTCTTTGTTGTCATCGTCGTCATTTTTGTTGTCATCTTTGTTGTCTGTTTCATCTTTGTCATCTTTATCATCTTTATCATCAGTTATGTTGCCTTTGTTGTCTTTTCATTGTATTTATTGTCTTTATCTTTTTGTCTTCATTATGTCATCATCTTTGTTGTCATCGTCATCATCTGTCATGTTTGTCATTGTCTTTGTCATCAACTTTGTTGTCATTGCCTGCATCATCTTTGTTGTTATCATCTTTCTCATCTTTTTTGTTTTTGTCAGCATCTTTGTCATCATCTTTGTTGTGTTTGTCAACATCTTTGTCTTTGTCATATTTGTTGTCATCCTTGTCATTGTCTTTGTCATTGCCTTTGTCATCACCTTTATCATCTTTGATGTTCTTGTCATCATCTTTGTCTTTTTCATTGTTGTATTTATCATCTTTGTCATCATCTCTGTCATCTTTGTCATCTTTCCTGTCCTTGTCATCATTTTTGTCATCAACTGTGTTGTCTTTGTTGTCTTTGTCACGTCTATCATCTTTGTTGTCTTTTTTGTTACCTTTGTCATCTTTGTTGTCTGTCATCATTGTCATCATCTTTGTCATCTTTGCCACTGTCTTTGTCTCCAACTTTATTGTCTTTGTGTCATCTTTGTCATCATATTTGTTGTTGTTTTTGTCACTTTTGTCATCATCTTTGTCATCAAGTATGTTGTCTTTGTTGTGACTACCATTGTCTTTATCATCTTTGTCACTTTTTGTCATCTTGAGTTTGTTGTCATGTTTGTCATCACCTTTGTCACCGCTGTCATCTGTGTTGTCTTTGTTGTCATGTGTTGTCATTTTTGTCATTGTCTCTGTCATCTTTTTTCATTATCTGTGTCATCTAATTTGTAATTGTCTTTGTCATCTTCTTTGTTGTCATCTTTGTCGTCTTTTTTGTCTCTCATCTTTGTCATCATCTTTGTTGTCTTTGTCATCAGCTATGCGTTTGTTGTCTGTCATCATCTTTGTTGTCATCTTTGTCATCTTTTTTGTCATCTTTGCTTTTGTCATCATCGTTGTTGTCATTGCTTTTGTCATCATCTTTGTTGTCATCATCTTTCTCATCTTGTCTTTGTCATCATCTTTGTCATTATCTTTGTCATCTTCTTTGTCATTGTCTGTCTGTCATCATCTTTGTTGGCATCTTTGACATTGTCATTGTCTTTGTCATTGTTGGCTTTAACATCAACTTTATTTTTGTCATCGTCATCTTTGTTATAATCTTTCTTATCTTTGTCATCTTTGTCATCTTGTCTTTGTCATCATCTTTGTCATTATCTTTGTCATATTCTTTGTCATTGTCTTTGTTGTCTTTGTCATCATCTTTGTTGGCATCTTTGTCATTGTCATTGCCTTTGTCGTTGTCATTGTTGGCTTTGACATCAACTTTGTTTTGGTCATCATGATTTTCATCCTCTTTGTCATCTTTTTTGTCAATGTTGTCATCTTTGTTGTCTTTGTTATAATCTTTGTCATCTTTGTCATTGTCTTTGTGATTGTCTGTCATCTTTGTCATAATCTTTTTCATCAACTTTGTTGCTTTTGTTGTTTTTTCATGTTTGTTGTCATCTTTGTCATCTTTTTTGTCTGTGTCATCTACTTTGTAATTGTATATGTTAGCATCTTTGTTGTAATCATCTTTGTCATCTTTGTCTATTTCATCTTTGTCATCATCTTTGTTATCTTTATCATCAGCTATGTTGCTTTGCTGTTTTTATCATCAACTTTGTTGTCATCTTTGTTGTCTATTTTATCTTTGTCATCATTTTTGCTGTCATCTTTATCATCAGCTATGTTGTTTTTGCTGTTTTTGTCATCTTTGTCATCATCATTGTCATCTTATTGTAATCATCTTTGTCATCTTATTGTCATCTTTATGTCATCCTTTTTGTCATCTTCATCTGTCATGTTTGTCATTGTTTTTGTCATCAACTTTGTTGTCATTGCCTTCATGTTGGTTGGCATCATGTTTTTTGTCTTTCTTGTCATCTTTGTC
>NC_056735.1:875163932-875179615 GCF_019279795.1 Protopterus annectens | reverse complement strand
CATCAACTTTGTTATTGTGTTCATCATCTTTATCATCTTTGTCATCTTTGTTGTCTTCTTTGTCATATTTCTTGTCGTTGTCATCATCTTTGTCATCATCTTTTTTGTCTGTTGACATCTTTGTCTTTGTTATCTTTGTTGTCACCCTTTTCATCTGTGTCATCTGCTTTGCTGTAATTGTATATGTCATCATCTTTGTTGTCATCATCGTCATTTTTGTTGTCATCTTTGTTGTCTGTTTCATTTTTGTCATCTTTGTTGTCATCTTTATCATCATTTATGTTGTCTTTGTTGTCTTTTTATTGTATTTGTTGTCTTTATCTTTTTGTCTTCGTTATGTCATCATCTTTGTTGTCATTGTCATCATCTGTCATGTTTGTCATTGTCTTTGTCATCAACTTTGTTGTCATTGCCTTCATCATCTTTGTTGTTATCTTTGTCATCTTTCTTGTTTTTGTCAGCATCTTTGTCATCATCTTTGTTGTGTTTGTCAACATCTTTGTCTTTGTCATATTTGTTGTCATCCTTGTCATTGTCTTTGTCATTGCCTTTGTCATCGCCTTTATCATCTTTGATGTTCTTGTCATCATCTTTGTCTTTTTCATTGTTGTATTTATCATCTTTGTCATCATCTCTGTCATCTTTGTCATCTTTCCTGTCCTTGTCATCATTTCATTTTTGTCATCAACTGTGTTGTCTTTGTTGTCTTTGTCACATCTATCATCTTTGTTGTCTTTTTTGTTACCTTTGTCATCTTTGTTGTCTGTCATCATTGTCATCATCTTTGTCATCTTTGCCACTGTCTTTGTCTCCAACTTTATTGTCTTTGTTGTCTTTGTGTCATCTTTGTCATCATATTTGTTGTTGTCTTTGTCACTTTTGTCATCATCTTTGTCATCAAGTATGTTGTCTTTGTTGTGACTACCATTGTCTTTATCATCTTTGTCACTTTTTGTCATCTTGAGTTTGTCATGTTTGTCATCACCTTTGTCACCGCTGTCATCTGTGTTGTCTTTGTTGTCATGTGTTGTCATTTTTGTCATTGTCTCTGTCATCTTTTTCATTATCTGTGTCATCTAATTTGTAATTGTCTTTGTCATCTTCTTTGTTGTCATCTTTGTCGTCTTTTTTGTCTCTCATCTTTGTCATCATCTTTGTTGTCTTTGTCATCAGCTATGCGTTTGTTGTATGTCATCATCTTTGTTGTCATCTTTGTCATCTTTTTTGTCATCTTTGCTTTTGTCATCATCTTTGTTGTCATTGCTTTTGTCATCATCTTTGTTGTCATCATCTTTCTCATCTTGTCTTTGTCATCATCTTTGTCATTATCTTTGTCATCTTCTTTGTCATTGTCTATGTCTGTCATCATCTTTGTTGGCATCTTTGACATTGTCATTGTCATTGTTGGCTTTAACATCAACTTTATTTTTGTCATCGTCATCTTTGTTATAATCTTTCTTATCTTTGTCATCTTGTCTTTGTCATCATCTTTGTCATTATCTTTGTCATCTTCTTTGTCATTGTCTTTGTTGTCTTTGTCATCATCTTTGTTGGCATCTTTGTCATTGTCATTGTCTTTGTCTTTGTCATTGTTGGCTTTGACATCAACTTTGTTTTGGTCATCATGATTTTCATCCTCTTTGTCATCTTTTTTGTCAATGTTGTCATCTTTGTTGTCTTTGTTATAATCTTTGTCATCTTTGTCATTGTCTTTGTGATTGTCTGTCATCTTTGTCATAATCTTTTTCATCAACTTTGTTGCTTTTGTTGTTTTTTCATGTTTGTTGTCATCTTTGTCATCTTTTTCGTCTGTGTCATCTACTTTGTAATTGTATATGTTAGCATCTTTGTTGTCATCATCTTTGTCATCTTTGTCTATTTCATCTTTGTCATCATCTTTGTTATCTTTATCATCAGCTATGTTGCTTTGCTGTTTTTATCATCATCTTTGTTGTCTATTTTATCTTTGTCATCATCTTTGCTGTCATCTTTATCATCAGCTATGTTGTTTTTGCTGTTTCTGTCGTCTTTGTCATCATCATTGTCATCTTATTGTAATCATCTTTGTCATCTTATTGTCATCTTTATGTCATCCTTTTTGTCATCTTCATCTGTCATGTTTGTCATTGTTTTTGTCATCAACTTTGTTGTCATTGCCTTCATGTTGGTTGGCATCATGTTTTTTGTCTTTCTTGTCATCTTTGTCATCTTTCTTGTCTTTGTCATCATATTTGTCATTATCTTTGTTGTATTTATCGACATCTTTGTCTTTGTCGTCTTTGTTGTCATCCTTGTCATTGTCTTTGTCATTGCCTTTGTTGTCTTTGTCTTTATTGTCTGATGTTCTTGTCATCATGTTTGTCTTCTTTTTTGTTTTTGTCATCATCTATGTCATCATCTCTGTCATCTTTGTCATCTTTATTGTCCTTGTCTTTGTAGTCCTTATCAGCCTTATCATCGATGTCATCTTTATCTTTGTCATCATTTTTGTCTTCATCTTTTTGCATTTGTTGTCATCTTTGTCACCTTATGTTGTCATCATCTTTGCCTTCTTTGTCATTATCTTTGTCATTATCTTTATCATCTTTGTCATCATCCTTGTCATCAACTTTGTTGTCATTGTCTTTCTCATTATCTTTGTCATCATTATTATTTTCTTTTTTTCATAATTGTTGGTCATCATTGTCATCATCTTTGTCATCTTTGTCATCATCTTTGTCATCTTTATCACTGTAGTTGTCATCAACTTTGTTGTCCTTGTCTTTGTTGTTGTCTTTGTTGTAATCTTTATCTTTTTGTCATGTTTGCCATCTTAGTTGTTTGTGTCATCTTTGTCATTTTTGTTATCGTCTTTGTCATCTGTTATCTTTGTCATCATCTTTCTCATCAACTATTTTGTCTTTGTTGACTTTGCCATCATCTTTGTTGTCATTCTTGTCAGATTTGTTGTCATCTCTGTGAGTTTATCATCTTTTCATCATTTTTGTCACAGCTATCATCTGTGTTCTCTTTGTCATCGTGTTTGTTGTCATCTGTCACCTTTTTCATCATCTGTGTCATCTACTTTGTTGTAATTAGATGTCATTGACTTTGTTGTCATCATCTTTGTCATCTTTTTGTCATCTTTGTTTGTCATCATCTTTGTTGTCATCTTCATCTGTCATGCTTGTCATCGTCTTTGTCATCAACTTTGTTGTCATTGCCTTCATCATCTTTATCATCCTTGTCATCTTTCTTGTCTTTGTCAGCATCTTTGTCATCATCTTTGTTGTGTTTGTCGACATCTTTGTCTTTGTCATCTTTGTTGTTGTCAGCCTTGTCATTGTCTTTGTCGTTGCTTTTGTCTTCATCTTTGTCTTTGATGTTCTTGTCATCGTCTTTGTCTTTTTCTTTGTTGTCTTTGTCATCATCTTTGTCATTATCTCTGTCATCATTGTCATATTTGTTGTCCTTGTCATCATCTTTGTCATCAACTTTATTGTCTTTGTCACATCTGTTGTCATCATCTTTGTTGTCTTTTTGTTACCTTTGTCATCTTTGTTGTCTGTTATCGTCATCATCTTTGTCATCTTTACCATTGTCTTTGTCTTCAACTTTGTTGTCTTTGGATTTGTCTTTGTGCCATCTTTGTCATATTTGTTGTCTTTGTCATTTTTGTCATCATTTTTGTCATCAAGTATGTTGTGATTGCCATTGTCTTTGTTGTCATCTTTGTCACTTTTTTGTCATCTTTCTTGAGTTTATCATGTTTGTCATCACCTTTGTCACCGCTGTCATCTATGTTGTCTTTGTTGTCATGTTTGTTGACATTTTTGTCATTGTCTGTCATCTTTTTTATCTGTGTAATCTAATTTGTAATAATTTGTCATCATTGTCGTCTTTTTGTCTCTTTCATCTTTGTCATCATCTTTGTTGTCTTTGTCATCAACTATGTTGTGTTTGTCTTTGTCATCATCTTTTTTGTCATCTTTGGTGTCATTGTTGCCATTTTTGTCATCTGTCATTTTCTTTGTCATTGTCATCTTAGTCATCGCCTTTATTGATGACTGCACTGTCATCATCTTTGTCATTTTCTTTGTTGTCATTGTCATTGCCTTTGTTGTCTTTGTCATCTTTGTTGTCATCTTTGTCATTGTCTATCATTTTTGTTGTCTTTATCATCTTTGTCATCTATGTTGTCTTTGTCATAGTTTTTGTCATCTTTGTCATCATCTTTGCTCTCGTCTTTCTCATCTTTTTCATCATCTTTGTTGTCATCTTTGTCATCATCTTTCTTGTGTTTATCAGCAATGTTGTCTTTGTTGTCTTTGTCATCATCTTTGTTGTCATCATCCTTGTCATCTTTTTTGTCATCTTTGTTTTTGTCATTGTTGTCATTGCCTTTGTCATCATCTTTGTTGTCATCATCTTTCTCATCTTTCTCATCTCATCTTTGTCATCATCCTTGTCATTATCTTTGTCATCGTCTTTGTCATTATCTGTTGTCTTTGTCATCATCTTAATTGACATATTTGTCATGGTCATTGTCTTTATTGTCTTTGACATCAACTTTGTTTTTGTCATCATTTTCATCATCTTTGTCAGCTTTTTGTCATCATTGTCATCTTTATCTTTGTTGTCATCTTTGTCATCATCTTTGTCATTGTCTTTGCGATCATCTGTCATCTTTGTCATCATCTTTGGAATCATGTTTTTTGCTTTTGTTGTTTTTGTCATCGTGTTTGTTGTCATCTTTGTCATCTTTTTCATCTGTATCATCTACTTTGTTGTAATTGTATATGCCATTGTCTTTGTTGTCATCATCTTTGTCATCTTTCTTGTCATCTTTGTCGTCTTTGTTGTCTATTTCATCTTTGTCATCATTTTTGTTGTCATTTTTATAATCAGCCATGTTGTCTTTATTGTTTTTATCGTCGTCTTTGTTGTCATCATCTTTATCATCTTTTTGTCATCTTTATGTCGTCCTCTTTGTCATCTTCATCTGTCATGCTTGTCATTGTCTTTGTCTATAACTTTGTTGTCATTGCCTTCATCATCTTTGTTGTCATTATGTTTGTTGTCTTTTTTGTCATCTTTCTTGTCTTTGTCATTGTCTTTGTAGTCTTTATCAGCCTTATCATATATGTCATCTTTGTCATTACTGTCATCAACTTTGTCTTTGTTGCTGTCTTTGTCATGTCTATTGTCTTCATTTTTGTGTTTTATCTTTGTCTCTTTTGTCAGTCATCACTGTCATCATCTTTGTCATCTTTACCATTGTCTTTGTCATAAATTTTGTTGTCTTTGTTGTCATCATCTTTATCTTTGTGTTATCTTTGTCATATGTGTTGTCTTTGTCACCTTTGTCATCATCTTTGTCGTAGTTTTTGTCATCATTGTCATCATCCTTGCTCTCATCTTTCTCAGCTTTGTCATTATCTTTGTTGTCATCTGTCATCTTTGTTTCATCTTTGTCATCTTTCTGGTTGTCTGTATCATCAGCAATGTTATCTTTCTCATCGTCTTTGTTGTCATCACCTTTGTCATCTTTTTTGTCATCTTTGTTTTTGTAATCATTTTGTCATTGCCTTTATCATCTTTGTTGTCATCACCTTTGTCACAGCTATCATCTGTGTTGTCTTTGTCATCATGTTTATCTGTCACCTTTTTCGTCTATGTCATCTAATTTGTTGTAATTGTATGTCATCATCTTTCTTGTCATCATTGTCATCTTTGTTATCTTTGTTCTGTTTCATCTTTGTCATCATCTTTGTTGTCATCTTCATCTGTCATGTTTGTCATCGTCTTTGTCATCAACTTTGTTGTCACTGCCTTCATCATCTTTATCATCCTTGTCATCTTTCTTGTCTTTGTCAGCATCTTTGTCATCGTGTTTGTTGTCATGTTTGTCATCTTTTTCATCAGTGTCATCTACTTTGTTGTAATTGCATATGTCATCAGCTTTGTCATCATCTTTGTCATCTTTGTTGTCATCTTTGTCATCATATTTGTTGTCATATTTGTCACCTTTGTCATAATTTTTTTCATCAACTATGTCTTTGTTGTGTTTGCCATTGTCTTTGTCATCTTTATCACTATTATCTTTCTTGAGTTTGTTGTCATGTTAGTCATCACCTTTGTCACCACTGTCAGCAATGTTGTCTTTGTCGTCATGTTTGTTGTCATCATTGTCATTGGCTTTGCCATCTTTTTCATTGTGTAATCTAATTTGTTGTAATTGTATTTGTCATCGTTTTTGTTGCCATCATCTTTGTCATCTTTTTTGTCTCTTTCATCTTTGTCATCTTTGTTGTCTTTGTCATCATCTTTATTGATGACTGCACTGTCATCATCTTTGTCATTTTCTTTGTTGCCATTGTCATTGCCTTTGTCTTTGTCAGCTTTTTTTCATCTTTGTCATTGTCTATCATTTTTGTTGTCTTTATCATCTTTGTCATCTATGTTGTCTGTTATAGTTTTTGTCATCTTTGTTTTTGTCATCATTTTTGTTGTCAGTGCTTTTGTCATCATCTTTGTTGTCTTTATCATCAGTTATGCTGTCTTTGTTGTCTTTGTCATCTTTTTTGTCATCATCTTTGGTGTCATTGTTCACATTTTGGCATCATCTTTGTCATTTTCTTTTTCATCATCTTTGTCATCTTTGTCGTCGTCTTTATCATTGATGACTGCATCTTTATCATTGATGACTGCACTGTCATCATCTTTGTCATTCTTTATCATTGTCATTGTCTTTGTTGTCTTTGTCACCTTTGTTGTCATCTTTGTCATTGCCTATTGTTTTGTCTTTCTCATCTTTGTGATCTATGTTATCTTTGTCATAGTTTTTGTCATCTTTGTCATCTCTGCTCTCATCTTTGTCGTCAACTTTGTTGTCATCATATTTGCCATCTCCTTTGTCACCTTTGTCATCATCATTGTCGTCTTTGCTGTCACCATCTTTCTTATCTTCTTTGTCTCCATCTTTATCATCTTTGTCATCATCTTTGTTGTCATCTTTGGTGTCTTCTCTGTCATCATCTCTGTCATTCTTTTTGTTATTGTCATTGTCTTTGTTGTCTTTTTAATCTTTGTCATTATCTATCATTTTTGTCGTCTTTGTCATCTATGCTGTCTTTGTCAATGTTTTTGTCATTTTTGTCATCTTTCCTGTCATCTTTGTCATCAACTTTGTTGTCATCATATTTGCCATTGCCTTTGTTTTCTTTTTGTCATCATTGTCATCTTTGTTGTCATCAACTTTGTCATCAACTTTGTTGTCATCATGTTTGACATTGCCTATGTCATTTTTGCCATCATTGTTATCTTTGTTGTCACCCTTGTCATTGTCCTTGTCTGCCATTGTCATCGTCTTTATCATCTTTGATGTTCTTGTCATCATCTCTGGCTTTTTCTTTATTTTCTTTGTCGTCATCTTTGTCATCATCTCTGTCATGGGTTCATAGGTAGATACTAGGCTATTGGCCCTAGGGCCTAGCCACCCCTGGCTTTCACCACCCAAGAAAATTATTTTCCTGTGCCCCTGTCATTCAGAACCACAGAAGTGATCCCTGGGGTGAATTTCCTATTATCCATCCAATCATCAAGATTTTTCTTGAGGAGTACTAATGAGGAGCTCTGTTTGGCATAGGTAGGTAGTCTGTTCCAGAGTATGAGAAGTCTCTGGGACAGGAATCTATCCCTCCAGCATGTTTTGTTTGTTGTGGTGACAAGATTTAGGTCCCTAGAGCGTGTAGCTCAGAGGAATTGGGATTTCTTTAAGATGAGCATGTCCAAAAGCTCTCTTTGTCATCTTTGTTGTCCTTGTCATCATCTTTGTAGACTTTATCAGCCTTATCATCTATGTCATCTTTGTCATCTGTCATCAACTTTGTTGACTCTGTTGTCTTTGTCACCATCTGTTGTCCTCATCTTTGCCATCTTTTTTGTCATCTTTATTATCTTTGCTGTCTATCATCTTTGCAATCTTTGTAATCTTCCTTGTCATCAATGTTTTTGTCATTGTGTTTGTCATCATTGTCATCTTGTCATCTTTGTCTGTCACCATTGTCATCATCTTTGTCATCATCTTTGTCATTGTCTTTGTCATCTTTACCATTGGCTTTGTCATCAAATTTGTTGTCTTTTTTGTTGCCTTTGTCATTGTCTGTTATCATCTTTATCTTTGTTGTCATCTTTATCTTTGTTGTCTTTGTGTTATCTTTGTCATATTTATCATCTTTGTCATCTTTATCATCTTTATCATCAACTATATTCTTGTCATCATGTTTGTCTTCTTTGTTTTGTCATCATCTTTGTCATCATCTCTGTCATCTTTGTCATCTTTGTTGTCCTTGCCTTCGTCTTTGTAGTCCTTACCAGCCTTATCTATGTCATCTTTGTTGTCTTTGTCATCGTCTTTGTTTTCAACTTTGTTGTCTTTGTCACCGTATGTTGTCATCTTTGTCATCTTTATTGTCATCTGTGTTGTTTTTGTTGTCATCTTTATAGCTATCTGTCATCTTTGTCATCTTTATCATCTTTGTCATCATCTTTGTCATCATCCCCCCTTGTCACTGATTTTGTCATCTTTGCTGTCATCATTTTTTGTCATTTTGTCATTTTTGTCTGTCATCATTGTTATCATCTTTGTCATCTTTATCATTGTGACATCAACTTTGTTCTTGTCTTTGTCATCGTCTTTATCTTTGTTATTGTCTTTGTCATCCGTCATCTTTGTCTTTTTCAAGTATTTTGTCTTTGTTGTATTTGCCATCATCTTTGTTGTCATCTTTGTCACATGTTTTGTCATCTTCGTTGTTTGTCATCATCTTTCTCATGACCTTTGTTACAACTGTCATCTGTGTTGTCTTTGCCATTGTGTTTTTTGCATCTTTGCCATCTTTTTCATCATCTGTGTCATCTACTTTGTTGTAATTGTCATTGTCATCGTATGTTCTCATCATTTGTCTTTTTTGTTTCATCTTTGCCATCTTTGTTGTCTGTTTCATCTGTCATCATCTTTGTTGTCTTTATCATCAGCCATGTTTTCTTTCTTTGTCATCATCTTTGTTGCCATCATCTTTGTCATCTTTTTTTGTCATCTTTGCTTGTCATCATCTTTGTTGTCATCTTCATCTGTCATGTTTGTCATCATCTTTGTCATCACCTTTGTTGTCTTTGTTGACATCTTTATCTTTGTCATCTTTGTTGTTGTCACCATTGTCATCATCTGCATCATCTACTTTGTTGTAATTGTATATGTCATTGTCTTTGGTGTCATTGTCATCTTTGTCATCTTTGTTGTCTTTTTCATCTTTGTCATCACCTTGGTTGTCATCTTCATCTGTCATGTTTGTCATTGTCTGTCATCAACTTTGTTGTCATTGCCTTCATCATCTTTGTCATCTTTATCACTGTAGTTGTCATCAACTTTGTTGTCCTTGTCTTTGTTGTTGTCTTTGTTGTAATCTTTATCTTTTTGTCATGTTTGCCATCTTAGTTGTTTGTGTCATCTTTGTCATTTTTGTTATCGTCTTTGTCATCTATCTTTGTCATCATCTTTCTCATCAACTATTTTGTCTTTGTTGACTTTGCCATCATCTTTGTTGTCATTCTTGTCAGATTTGTTGTCATCTCTGTTGAGTTTATCATCTTTTTCATCATTTTTGTCACAGCTATCATCTGTGTTCTCTTTGTCATCGTGTTTGTTGTCATCTGTCACCTTTTTCATCATCTGTGTCATCTACTTTGTTGTAATTAGATGTCATTGTCTTTGTTGTCATCATCTTTGTCATCTTTTTGTCATCTTTGTTTGTCATCATCTTTGTCATCTTCATCTGTTATGTTTGTCATCGTCTTTGTCATCAATTTTGTTGTCATTGCCTTCATCTTTATTATCCTTGTCATCTTTCTTGTCTTTGTCAGCATCTTTGTCATCATCTTTGTTGTGTTTGTCGACATCTTTGTCTTTGTCATCTTTGTTGTTGTCAGCCTTGTCATTGTCTTTGTCATTGCTTTTGTCTTCATCTTTGTCTTTGATGTTCTTGTCATCGTGTTTTTTTTCTTTGTTGTCTTTGTCATCATCTTTGTCATTATCTCTGTCATCATTGTCATATTTGTCCTTGTCATCATCTTTGTCATCAACTTTATTGTCTTTGTCACATCTGTTGTCATCGTCTTTGTTGTCTTTTTGTTACCTTTGTCATCTTTGTTGTCTGTTATCGTCATCATCTTTCTCATCTTTACCATTGTCTTTGTCTTCAACTTTGTTGTCTTTGGATTTGTCTTTGTGCCATCTTTGTCATATTTGTTGTCTTTGTCATTTTTAACGTCATTTTTGTCATCAAGTATGTTGTGATTGCCATTGTCTTTTTTGTCATCTTTGTCACTTTTTTGTCATCTTTCTTGAGTTTATCATGTTTGTCATCACCTTTGTCACCGCTGTCATCTATGCTGTCATGTTTGTTGACATTTTTGTCATTGTCTGTCATCTTTTTTATCTGTGTAATCTAATTTGTTGTAATAATTTGTCATCCTTGTCGTCTTTTTGTCTCTTTCATCCTTGTCATCATCTTTGTTGTCTTTGTCATCAACTATGCTGTGTTTGTCTTTGTCATCATCTTTTTTGTCATCTTTGGTGTCATTGTTGCCATTTTGTCATCTGTCATTTTCTTTGTCATTGCCATCTTAGTCATCGCCTTTATTGATGACTGCACTGTCATCATCTTTGTCATTTTCTTTCTTGTCATTGTCATTGCCTTTGTTGTCTTTGTCATCTTTGTTGTCATCTTTGTCATTGTATATCATTTTTGTTGTCTTTATCATGTTTGTCATCTATGTTGTCTTTGTCATAGTTTTTGTCATCTTTGTCATCATCTTTGCTCTCGTCTTTCTCATCTTTTTCATCATCTTTGTTGTCATCTTTGTCATCATCTTTCTTGTGTTTATCAGCAATGTTGTCTTTGTTGTCTTTGTCATCATCTTTGTTGTCATCATCCTTGTCATCTTTTTTGTCATCTTTGTTTTTGTCATTGTCATTGCCTTTGTCATCATCTTTGTTGTCATCATCTTTCTCATCTTTCTCATCTCATCTTTGTCATCATCCTTGTCATTATCTTTGTCATCGTCTTTGTCATTATCTGTTGTCTTTGTCATCATCTTAACTGACATATTTGTCATGGTCATTGTCTTTATTATCTTTGACATCAACTTTGTTTTTGTCATCATTTTCATCATCTTTGTCAGCTTTTTGTAATCATTGTCATCTTTATCTTTGTTGTCATCTTTGTCATCATCTTTGTCATTGTCTTTGCGATCATCTGTCATCTTTGTCATCATCTTTGGAATCGTGTTTTTTGCTTTTGTTGTTTTTGTCATCGTGTTTGTTGTCATCTTTTTCATCTGTATCATCTACTTTGTTGTAATTGTATATGCCATTGTCTTTGTTGTCATCATCTTTGTCATCTTTCTTGTCATCTTTGTCGTCTTTGTTGTCTATTTCATCTTTGTCATCATTTTTGTTGTCATTTTTATAATCAGCCCTGTTGTCTTTATTGTTTTTATCGTCGTCTTTGTTGTCATCATCTTTATCATCTTTTTGTCATCTTTATGTCGTCCTCTTTGTCATCTTCATCTGTCATGCTTGTCATTGTCTTTGTCTATAACTTTGTTGTCATTGCCTTCATCATCTTTGTTGTCATTATGTTTGTTGTCTTTCTTGTCATCTTTCTTGTCTTTGTCATCGTCTTTGTAGTCTTTATCAGCCTTATCATATATGTCATCTTTGTCATTACTGTCATCTTTGTCATCAACTTTGTCTTTGTTGCTGTCTTTGTCATGTCTATTGTCTTCATTTTTGTTTTTTGTTATCTTTGTCTTTTTTGTCGGTCATCATTGTCATCATCTTTGTCATCTTTACCATTGTCTGTCATAAATTTTGTTGTCTTTGTTGTCATCATCTTTATCTTTGTGTCATCTTTGTCATATGTGTTGTCTTTGTCACCTTTGTCATCATCTTTGTCGTAGTTTTTGTCATCGTTGTCATCATCCTTGCTCTCATCTTTCTCAGCTTTGTCATTATCTTTGTTGTCATCTGTCATCTTTGTTTCATCTTTGTCATCTTTCTGGTTGTCTGTATCATCAGCAATGTTATCTTTCTCATCGTCTTTGTTGTCATCACCTTTGTCATCTTTTTTGTCATCTTTGTTTTTGTAATCATTTTGTCATTGCCTTTATCATCTTTGTTGTCATCACCTTTGTGTCATCTGTGTTGTCTTTGTCATCATGTTTATCTGTCGCCTTTTTCGTCTGTCATCTAATTTGTTGTAATTGTATGTCATCATCTTTCTTGTCATCATTGTCATCTTTATCTTTGTTCTGTTTCATCTTTGTCATCATCTTTGTTGTCATCTTCATCTGTCATGTTTGTCATCGTCTTTGTCATCAACTTTGTTGTCACTGCCTTCATCATCTATATCATCCTTGTCATCTTTCTTGTCTTTGTCAGCATCTTTGTCATCGTGTTTGTTGTCATGTTTGTCATCTTTTTTCATCATCTACTTTGTTGTAATTGCATATGTCATCAGCTTTGTCATCATCTTTGTCATCTTTGTTGTCATCTTTGTCATCATATTTGTTGTCATATTTGTCACCTTTGTCATTTTTTTCATCAACTATGTCTTTGTTGTGTTTGCCATTGTCTTTGTCATCTTTATCTATTATCTTTCTTGTTTGTTGTCATGTTAGTCATCACCTTTGTCACCACTGTCAGCAATGTTGTCTTTGTCGTCATGTTTGTTGTCATCATTGTCATTGGCTTTGCCATATTTTTCATTGTGTAATCTTATTTGTTGTAATTGTATTTGTCATCGTTTCTGTTGCCATCATCTTTGTCATCTTTTTTGTCTCTTTCATCTTTGTCATCTTTGTTGTCTTTGTCATCATCTTTATTGATGACTGCACTGTCATCATCTTTGTCATTTTCTTTGTTGCTATTGTCATTGCCTTTGTCTTTGTCAGCTTTTTCATCTTTGTTGTCATCTTTATTTTTGTTGTCTTTATCATCTTTGCCATCTATGTTGTCTGTTATAGTTTTCGTCATCATTGTTTTGTCATAATTTTTGTTGTCAGTGCTTTTGTCATCATCTTTGTTGTTGTTATCAGTTATGCTGTCTTTGTTGTCTTTGTCATCTTTTTTGTCATCATCTTTGGTGTCATTGTTCACATTTGGCATCATCTTTGTCATTTTCTTTTTCATCATCTTTGTCATCTTTGTCGTTGTCTTTATCATTGATGACTGCATCTTTATCATTGATGACTGCACTGTCATCATCTTTGTCATTCTTTATCATTGTCATTGTCTTTGTTGTCTTTGTCACCTTTGTTGTCATCTTTGTCATTGCCTATTGTTTTGTCTTTCTCATCTTTGTGATCTATGTTATCTTTGTCATAGTTTTTGTCATCTTTGTCATCTCTGCTCTCATCTTTGTCATCAACTTTGTTGTCATAATATTTGCCATCTCCTTTGTCACCTTTGTCATCTTTATCACTGTAGGTTTCATCAACTTTGTTGTCCTTGTCTTTGTTGTAATCTTTATCTTTTTGTCATGTTTGCCATCTTAGTTGTTTGTGTCATCTTTGTCATTTTTGTTATCGTCTTTGTCATCTGTTATCTTTGTCATCATCTTTCTCATCAACTATTTTGTTTTTTTGACTTTGCCATCATCTTTGTTGTCATTCTTGTCAGATTTGTTGTCATCTCTGTTGAGTTTATCATCTTTTTCATCATTTTTGTCACAGTTATCATCTGTGTTCTCTTTGTCATCATGTTTGTTGTCATCTGTCACCTTTTTCATCATCTGTGTCATCTACTTTGTTGTAATTAGATGTCATTGTCATCATCTTTGTCATCTTTGTCATCTTTTTGTCATCTTTGTTTGTCATCATCTTTGTTGTCATCTTCATCTGTTATGTTTGTCATCGTCTTTCTCATCAACTTTGTTGTCATTGCCTTCATCTTTATCATCCTTGTCATCTTTCTTGTCTTTGTCAGCATCTTTGTCATCATCTTTGTTGTGTTTGACATCTTTGTCTTTGTCATCTTTGTTGTTGTCAGCCTTGTCATTGTCTTTGTCGTTGCTTTTGTCTTCATCTTTGTCTTTGATGTTCTTGTCATCGTCTTTTTTTTCTTTGTTGTCTTTGTCATCATCTTTGTCATTATCTCTGTCATCATTGTCATATTTGTTGTCCTTGTCATCATCTTTGTCATCAACTTTATTGTCTTTTATTTGTCATCTGTTGTCATCATCTTTGTTGTCTTTTGTCATTTGTCATATTTTTGTCATCTGTTGTCTGTTGTCATCATCTTTGTCATCTTTACCATTGTCTTTGTCTTCAACTTTGTTGTCTTTGGGTTTGTCTTTGTGCCATCTTTGTCATATTTGTTGTCTTTGTCACCTTTGTCATTTTGTCATCAAGTATGTTGTCTTTGTACCATTGTCTTTTTGTCATCTTTGTCACTTTTTGTCATCTTTCTTGAGTTTATCATGTTTGTCATCACCTTTGTCACTCACCGCTGTCATCTATGTTGTCTTTGTTGTCATGTTTGTTGACATTTTGTCATTGTCTGTCATCTTTTTTCTGTGTAATCTAATTTGTCATAATTTGTCATCATTGTCATCATCTTTGTTGTCTCTTTCATCTTTGTCATCATCTTTATTTGTCATCTTTGTTTGTCTTTGTCATCATCTTTGTCTTTGTTGTCTTTGTCATCATCTTTTGTCATTTTTGTCATCTTTGGTGTCATTTGTCATTTGTCATCCTTGTCATCTTTGTCATCTTTGTCACTGTCATCTTTGTCATTTTCTTTGTTGTCATTGTCATTGCCTTTGTTGTCTTTGTCATCATCTTTGTTGTCATCTTTGCCATTGTCTATCATTTTGTTGTCTTTATCATCTTTGTCATCTTTGTTGTCTTTGTCATCTTTTTTGTCATTTTTGTTATCATCTTTGCTCTCGTCTTTCTCATCTGTCATCTTTGTTGTCATCTTTGTCATTGTCTTTCTTGTTGTCTTTGTCATCAGCAATGTTGTCTTTGTTGTCATTGTCATCTTGTCATCTTTTTGTCATGTTTTTGTCGTCTTTGTTATCATCTTTGTCATTTTTGTCATCTTTGTTGTCATCATCTTTGTCATCATCATTGTTGTCATCTTTGTCATTGTCTTTGTCATCTTTGTCATCATTTTTGTCTTTGTCATCATCTTTGTCATTGTCTTTGTTGTCATGTGTCATCTTTGTCATTGTCTTTGGAATCATGTTGTCATTGTCTTTGTCATCTTTGTTGTCATTTTGTCATTGTCATCTTTTAGTCATCTTCTTTGTTGTCTTTTTGTCATCTATGCCATTGTCTTTGTCATCATCTTTGTCATCTGTCTTGTCATCTGTTGTTGTCTATTTCATCTTTGTCATCATTTTGTTGTCATTTTATAAGTAACCATGTTGTCTTTGTTGTCTTTGTCATCTTTGTCTTTTTTTGTCATCATCTTTATCATCTCTTTGTCATCTTTTATTGTCTTTGTCATCTTCATCTGTCTTTGTTGTCATTGTCTTTGTCTATTGTCAACTTTGTTGTCATTGCCTTCATCATCTTTGTTGTCATTATGTTTGTTGTCTTTCTTGTCATCTTTCTTGTCTGGCATCTTTGTCATC
>NC_056735.1:875147801-875163432 GCF_019279795.1 Protopterus annectens | reverse complement strand
TTTTTTCATTTTTTTCATCTTTGCCATCATCTTTGTTGTCATCTTTGTCGCATTTGTTGTCATCTTTGTTGAGTTTATCATCTTTGTCATGATCTCTGTCACTGCTGTCATCTGTGTTGTCTTTGCCATTGTGTTTGTTGCAGCATTGCCATCTTTTTCATCTGTGTCATCTATTTTGTTGTAATTGTCATTGTCATCATCTGTTGTCATGATCTTTGTCATCTTTGTTGTCTGTTTCATCTGTCATCATCCTTGTTTTTATCAGCTATGCTTTCTTTGTCTTTGTCATCATCTTTGCTGCCATCATTTGTCATCTTTTTGTGATCTTTGTTTGTCATCATCTTTGTTGCCATCTTCATCTGTCACATTTGTCATCGTTTGTCAACTTTGTTATTGTGTTCATCTTTGTTATCATCTTTGTCATCTTTGTTGTCATCTTTGTCATCTTTCTTGTCATTGTCATCATCTTTGTCATCATCTTTTTTGTCTGTTGACATCTTTGTCTTTGTCATCTTTGTTGTTGTCACCCTTTTCGTCTGTGTCATTTGCTTTGTTGTAATTGTATATGTCATCATCTTTGTTGTCATCGTCTTCATTTTTGTTGTCATCTTTGTTGTCTGTTTCATCTTTGTCATCTTTATTGTCATCTTTATCATCAATTATGTTGCCTTTGTTGTCTTTTCATCGTCTTTGTGTCTATCTTTTTGTCTTCGTTATGTCATCATCTTTGTTGTCATCATCATCATTTGTCATGTTTGACATTGTCTTTGTCATCAACTTTGTTGTCATTGCCTTCATCATCTTTGTTGTCATCATCTTTGCCATCTTTGATGTTCTTGTCATCATCTTTGTTGTGTTTGTCATCATCTTTGTCATCATCTCTGTCATCTTTGTCATCTTTCCTGTCCTTGTCATCATTTTTGTCATCAACTGTGTTTCCTTTGTTGTCTTTGTCACGTCTATCATCTTTGTTGTCTTTTTTGTTACCTTTGTCATCTTTGTTGTCTGTCATCATTGTCATCATCTTTGTCATCTTTACCGTCTTTGTCTTCAACTTTATTGTCTTTGTTGTCTTTGTGTCATCTTTGTCATCATATTTGTTGTTGTCTTTGTCACTTTTGTCATCATCTTTGTCATCAAGTATGTTGTCTTTGTTGTGATTGACATTGTCTTTATCAACTTTGTTACTTTTTGTCATCTTGAGTTTGTTGTCATGTTTGTCATCACCTTTATCACCAATGTCATCTGTGTTGTCTTTGTTGTCATGTGTTGTCATTTTTGTCATTGTCTGTCATCTTTTTCATTATCTGTGTCATCTACTTTGTAATTGTCGTTGTCATCTTCTTTGTTGTCATCTTTGTCGTCTTTTTTGTCTCTCATCTTTGTCATCATCTTTGTTGCCTTTGTCATCAGCAATGTGTTTGTTGTCTTTGTCATCATCTTTGTTGTCATCTTTGTCATCTTTTTTGTCATCATCTTTGTTGCCATTGCCTTTGTCATCATCTTTGTTGTCATCATCTTTCTCATCTGTCATCTTGTCTTTGTCATCATCTTTGTCATTAATTTTGTCATCTTCGTTGTCATTGTCCGTGTCTTTGTCATCTTTGTTGGCATCTTTGTCATAGTCATTGTCTTTGTCATTGTTGGCTTTGATATCAACTTTATTTTTGTCACTGTCATCTTTGTTATAACCTTTCTTATCTTTGTCATCTTTGTCATCTTGTCTTTGTCATCATCTTTGTCATTATCTTTGTCATCTTCTTTGTCATTGTGTTTGTTGTCTTTGTCATCATCTTTGTTGGCATCTTTTTCATTGTCATTGTCTTTGTCATTGTTGGCTTTGACATCAACTTTGTTTTGGTCATCGTCATTTTCATCCTCTTTGTCATCTTTTTTGTCAACGTTGTCATCTTTATTGTCTTTGTTGTAATCTTTGTCATCTTTGTCATTGTCTTTGTGATCGTCTGTCATCTTTGTCATCATCCTTTTCATCAACTTTGTTGCTTTTGTTTTTTTCATGTTTGTTGTCATCTTTATCATCTTTTTTGTCTGTGTCATCTACTTTGTAATTGTATATGTTAGCATCTTTGTTGTCATCATCTTTGTTGTCATCTTTGCCATCTTTGTCTATTTCATCTTTGTCATCATATTTGTTATCTTTATCGTTAGCTATGTTGTCTTTGCTGTTTTTGTCATCATCTTTGTTGTCATCTTTGTTGTCTATTTTATCTTTGTCATCATCTTTGCTGTCATCTTTATCATCAGCTATGTAGTTTTTGTTATTTTTGTCATCTTTGTCATCATCTTTGTCATCATCTTTGTCATCTTATTGTCATCTTTATGTCATCCTTTTTGTCATCTTCATCTGTCATGTTTGTCATTGTTTTTGTCATCTTTGTCATTGTCTTTGTGATCATCTGTCATCTTTGTCATCATCCTTTTCATCAACTTTGTTACTTTTGTTTTTTTTCATGTTTGTTGTCATCTTTATCATCTTTTTTGTCTGTGTCATCTACTTTGTAATTGTATATGTTAGCATCTTTGTTGTCATCATCTTTGTTGTCATCTTTGCCATCTTTGTCTATTTCATCTTTGTCATCATCTTTGTTATCTTTATCATTAGCTATGTTGTCTTTGCTGTTTTTGTCATCATCTTTGTTGTCATCTTTGTCATCTTATCATCTTTATGTCATCCTTTTTGTCATCTTTATGTCATCCTTTTTGTCATCTTCATCTGTCATGTTTGTCATTGTTTTTGTCATCAACTTTGTTGTCATTGCCTTCATCATCTTTGTTGGCATCATGTTTTTTGTCTTTCTTGTCATCTTTCTTGTCTTTGTCATCATATTTGTCATTATCTTTGTTGTATTTATCGACATCTTTGTCTTTGTCGTCTCTGTCCCCCTTGTCATTGTCTTTGTCATTGCCTTTGTTGTCTTCGTCTTTATTGTCTGATGTTCTTGTTATCATGTTTGTCTTCTTTTTTGTTTTTGTCATCATCTATGTCATCATCTCTGTCATCTTTGTCATCTTTATTGTCCTTGTCTTTGTAGTCCTTATCAGCCTTATCATCAATGTCATCTTTATCTTTGTCATCATTTTTGTCTTCATCTTTTTGCATTTGTTGTCGTCTTTGTCACCTTATGTTGTCATCATCTTTCTCATCTTTGTCATTATCTTTATCATCTTTGTCACCATCCTTGTCATCACCTTTGTTGTCATTGTCTTTCTCATTATCTTTGTCATCATTATTGTTTTCTTTTTTTCATCTTTGTTGGTCATCATTGTCATCTTTGTCATCGTGTTTGTCATCTTTATCACTGTAGTTGTCATCAACTTTGTTGTCCTTGTCTTTGTTGTTGTCTTTGTTGTAATCTTTATCTTTTTGTCATGTTTGCCATCTTAGTTGTTTGTGTCATCTTTGTCATTTTTGTTATCGTCTTTATCTGTTATCTTTGTCATAATCTTTCTCATCAACTATTTTGTCTTTGTTGACTTTGCCATCATCTTTGTTGTCATTCTTGTCAGATTTGTTGTCATCTCTGTTGAGTTTATCATCTTTTTCATCATTTTTGTCACAGCTATCAACTGTATTCTCTTTGTCATCATGTTTGTTGTCATCTGTCACTTTTTGCATCATCTGTGCCATCTACTTTGTTGTAATTAGATGTCATTGTCTTTGTCATCATCTTTGTCATCTTTTTGTCATCTTGGCTTGTCATCATCTTTGTTGTCATCTTCATCTGTCATGTTTGTCATTGTCTTTGTCATCAACTTTGTTGTCATTGCCTTCATCATCTTTATCATCCATGTCATCTTTCTTGTCTTTGTCAGCATCTTTGTCATCATCTTTGCTGTGTTTGTTGACATCTTTCTCCTTGTCATCTTTGCTGTTGTCACCCTTGTCATTGTCTTTGTCATTGCTTTTGTCTTCGTCTTTTTTGTCTTTGATGTTCTTGTCATCATCTTTGTCTTTTTCTTTGTTGTCTTTGTCATCATCTTTGTCATTATCTCTGTTATCATTGTCATATTTGTTGTCCTTGTCATCCTCTTTGTCATCAACTTTATTGTCTTTGTCACATCTGTTGTCATCTTTGTTGTCTTTTTGTTAACTTTGTCATCTTTGTAGTCTATCGTCATCTTTGTCATCTTTACCATTGTCTTTGTCTTCAACTTTGTTGTCTTTGGATTTGTCTTTGTGCCATCTTTCACATTTGTTGTCTTTGTCACTTTTGTCATCAAGTATGTTGTGATTGCCATTGTCTTTGTTGTGATCTTTGTCACTTTTTTGTCATCTTTCTTGCGTTTATCATGTTTGTCATCACCTTTGTCACCACTGTCATCTATGTTGTCTGTTGTCATGTTTGTTGACATTTTTGTCATTGTCTGTCATCTTTTTTATCTGTGTCATCTTTCGTGTCATCTTTGTCATCTTTGTTGTCTATTTCATCTTTGTCATCATCTTTGTTGTCATTTTTATAATCAGCTATGTTGTCTTTATTGTTTTTGTCGTCGTCTTTGTTGTCATCATCTTTATCATCTTTTTGTCATCTTTATGTCATCCTCTTTGTCATCTTCTTCTGTCATGCTTGTCACTGTCTGTCTATAACTTTGTTGTCATTGCCTTCATCATCTTTGTTGTCATTGTTTGTTGTCTTTCTTGTCATCTTTCTTGTCTCTGTCATCGTCCTTGTAGTCTTTATCAGCCTTATCATATATGTCATCTTTGTCATTTTTGTCATCATTGTCATCAACTTTGTCTTTGTTGTCTTTGTCATGTCTATTGTCTTCATCTTTGCTTTTACCTTTGTCATTTTTTGTCTGTCATTGTCATCTTTGTCATCATCTTTGTCATCTTTACCATTGTCTTTGTCATAAACTTTGTTGTCTTTGTCATCATCTTTATCTTTGTGTTATCTTTGTCATATGTGTTGTCTTTGTCACCTTTGTCATCATCTTTGTCATCAACTATGTTGTCTTTGTTGTGTTTCCCATTTTCTTTGTTGCCATCTTTTTCACTTTTTTGACATCTTTCTTGAGTTTATTGTCATGTTTGTCAACACATTTGTTACCACTGTCATCTATGTTGTCTTTATCGTCATGTTTGTTGCCATCTTTGTCATTGTCTTTGTCATCTTTTTCATCTGTGTCATCTAATTTGTAATTGTTTTGTTGTCTTTGTTGTCATCTTTTTCGTCTCATCTTTGTCATTATCTTTGTTGTCTTTGTCATCAGCTATGTTGTCTTTGTTGTCTGTCATCGTCTTTTTTGTCATCATCTTTGGTGTCTTTGTTGCCATTTTTGTCATCTTTGTCATTTTCTTTGTCATCATCTTTGTTGTCATTGTCATTGTCTTTGTTGTCTGTCATCTTTGTTGTCATCTTTATCATGGTCTATCATTTTGTTGTCATATCTTTGTCATCTATGTTGTCTTTGTCATAGTTTTTGTCATTGTTATCATCCTTGCTCTCATCTTTTTCAGATTTGTCATCATCTTTGTTGTCATCTGTCATCTTTGTTTCATCTTTGTCATCTTTCTGGTTGTCTGTATCATCAGCAATGTTGTCTTTCTCATCGTCTTTGTTGTCATCACCTTTGTCATCTTTGTTTTTGTAATCATCTTTGTCATTGCCTTTATCATCTTTGTTGTCATCACCTTTGTCACAGCTATCATCTATGTTGTCTTTGTCATCGTGTTTATCTGTCACCTTTTTCATCTATGTCATCTACTTTGTTGTAATTGTATGTCATCATCTTTGTTGTCATCATCGTTGTCATCTTTGTCATCTTTGTTCTGTTTCATTTTTGTCATCATCTTTGTTGTCATCTTTATCAGCTATGTTGTCTTTTCATCTTTGTTGTCATCTTTGTCATCTTTTTATCTGTTTGTCATCATCTTTGTTGTCATCTTCATCTGTCATGTTTGTCATCGTCTTTGTCATCAACTTTGTTGTCACTGCCTTCATCATCTTTATTATCCTTGTCATCTTTCTTGTCTTTGTCAGCATCTTTGTCATCATCTTTGTTGTTTGTCGACATCTTTGTCATCTTTGTTGTCACCCTTGTCATTGTCTTTGTCATTGCTTTTGTCTTCATCTTTATTGTCTTTGATGTTCTTGTCATCATCTTTGTCTTTTTCTTTGTTGTCTTTGTCATCATCTTTGTCATTATCTCTGTCATCATTGTCATATTTGTTGTCCTTGTCATAATCTTTGTCATCAACTTTATTGTCTTTGTCACATCTGTTGTCATCATCTTTGTTGTCTTTTTTTTACCTTTGTCATCTTTGTTGTCAGTTATCTCATCTTTGTCATCTTTACCATTGTCTTTGTCTTCAACTTTGTTGTCTTTGGATTTGTGTTTGTACCATCTTTGTCATATTTGTTGTCTTTGTCACTTTTGTCATCATTTTTGTCATCAAGTATGTTGTGATTGCCATTGTCTTTGTTGTCATCTTTGTCACTTTTTTGTCATCTTTCTTGAGTTTATCATGTTTGTCATCACCCTTGTCACCGCTGTCATCTATGTTGTCTTTGTTGTCATGTTTGTTGACATTTTTGTCATTGTCTGTCATCTTTTTTATCTGTGTAATCTAATTTGTTGTAATTCTTTGTCGTCATTGTCGTCTTTTTGTCTCTTTTTGTTCTTTGTCATCATCTTTGTTGTCTTTGTCATCAGCTATGTTGTGTTTGTCTTTGTCATCATCTTTTTTGACATCTTTGGTGTCATTGTTGCCATTTTTGTCATCTGTCATTTTCTTTGTCATCGTCATCTTTGTCATCGCCTTTATTGATGACTGCACTGTCATCATCTTTGTCATTTTCTTTGTTGTCATTGTCATTGCCTTTGTTGTCTTTGTCATCTTTGTTGTCATCTTTGTCATTGTCTATCATTTTTGTTGTCTTTATCATCTTTGTCATCTATGTTGTCTTTGTCATAGTTTTTGTCATCTTTGTCATCATATTTGCTCTTGTCTTTGTCATCTTTTCATTATCTTTGTTGCCATCTTTGTCATCATCTTTCTTGTGTTTATCAGCGATGTTGTCTTTGTTGTCTTTGTCATCATCCTTGTTGTCATCATCCTTGTCATCTTTTTTGTCATTTTTGTTTTTGTCATTGTTGTCATTGCCTTTGTCATCATCTTTGTTGTCATCTTCTTTCTCATCTTTCTCATCTAGTCTTTGTCATCATCCTTGTCATTATCTTTGTCATTGTCTATCATCTTTGTCATTTTCTTTGTTGTCATTGTCATTGTTGTCTTTGTCATCTTTGTTGTCATCTTTGTCATTGTCTATCATTTACGTTGTCTTTATCATCATCTTTGTCATCTATGTTGTCTTTGTCACAGTTTTTGTCATCTTTGCTCTCATCTTTGTCATCTTTGTTGTTATCTTTCTTGTCATCTTTGTCATCTTTGTTGTCTATTTCATCTTTGTTATCATCTTTATCATCAACTATACTTCTTTGTTGTTTTTGCCATCTGCTTTGTTGTCATCATCTTATGTCATCTTTTTGTCATCATTATGTCGTCCTCTTTGTCATCTTCATCATCTGTCATGCTTGTCATTGTCTTTATCAACTTTGTCATTGCCTCTGTCATCTTTGTTGTCATCATGTTTGTTGTCTTTGTCATCTCTGTCATCTTTCTTGTCTTTGTCATCATCTTTGTCATCTTTGTTGTGTTTGTTGACATCATTGTCTTTGTCATCTTTGTTGTCACCCTTGTCATTGTCTGTCATCACCTTTGTTGTCTTTGTCTTTGATGTTCTTGTCATCTTTGTCTTTTTCTTTGTCATCATCTCTGTCATCTTTGTCCTCTTTGTTGTTCTTGTCATTGTCTTTGTAGTCTTTATGAGCCTTATCATATATGTCATCTTTGTCATCATCTTTGTCATCAACTTTATTGTCTTTGTTGTATTTGTCATGTCTATTGTCATCATCTTTGTTGTCTTTTTTGTTACCTTTGTCATTTTTTGTCTGTAATCATTGTCATCTTTGTCATCTTTACCATTGTCTTTGTCATAATCTTTGTTGTCTTTGTTGTCATCTTTATCTTTGTGTTATCTTTGTCATCATATTTTTTGTCTGTCACCTTTGTCATCATCTTTGTCATCAACTATGTTGTCTTTGTTGTGTTTGCCATTGCCTTTGTCATCTTTGTCACTTTTTTGCCATCTTTCTTAAGTTTGTTGTCATGTTTTTCATCACCTTTGTCACTGCTGTCATCTATGTTGTCTTAATCTTCATGTTTGTTGGCATCTTTTTATCATCTTTGTCATCTTTTTTCATCATCTGTGTCATCTAATTTGCTGTAATTGCCTTTGTCATCTTTGTTGTCTTTGTCATCAACTATGTTGTCTTGGTTGTCTTTGTCATTTATTTTATTTTATTTTATTTTACATTTGTTGAGCCATCAACTTTATTATTTTCTTTTGTTGTCATTGTCATTGTCTGGAGTGAATTTTGTCATCTTTTGCTGTCATCTTTGCCGCTATTCATCATCATTTTGCTTGTATTTATCATCATCATCTATGTTGTCTTGTCATAGTTTTATTATTTTGTCACCATACTTGCTCTCATCTTTTTTTCTTATCTTTTGTCATCATCTTTATCTGTCATCTTTGTTCATTTTATCTTTGTCATCATCTTTCTGGCTATGCTTTTATCATCATAATGTTGTCTTTTGCTGTCTTTATTTCATTATCTTTGCTTGTCATCACCTTTTGTCATCTTTTATGTCATCTTTGTTTTGTCATCAACTTTGACACTGCCTATGTCATCATCTTTGTTGTCACTATCTTTGTCGTTTTTCTTGTCATCTTTGCCATCTTTCTTGTCTTTATCATCTTTTGTTTCATTATCTTTGTCATCTTTTGTCATTGTCTTATTGTCTTTTGTTGTCATTTTGCCGCTGGCATCCTTTGTCATTGTCATTGTATTTTGTCTTTTTGTCATTGTTGGCCGGATATTAACTTTTGTTTTATTTTCATCTTTTGCCGCTCTTTTTTATTTCATCTGTCATCCTTGTTGTCTGTCATCTTTGTCATCATCTTTGTCATTGTCTTTTCTTGTCTTGCCATCATCTCTTTGTCATTATCTTCGTCATCTTTGTCATTGTCTTTGTTGTCTGTTGTCATTTTGCTGGCATCTTATCATTTGCTATTATTTATCTTCTTTATCATTGTTAGCTTTGACATTGTTAACTTTATTTTTGTCATCATCTTTATCGCCTTTTGTCATCTGTCATCTTGTCATCTTTGTCATCATCTTATCATAGTCTTTGTGATCATTTTGTCATCTTTGTCATTTTTGTCAACAACTCGGTGCTTTTGTTGTCTCTTTTGTCATTGTCTTTATCATCTTTGTCGCCTTTGCTGTCACCGCCTTTTGTTGTCGGCTGTCATCTTTGTCATCAACTTTTGTTTTCAGCTGTTTTGTCATAATCTTTTGTTTATCTCTGGTATCTTTGTCATTTTGTCATCATCTTTGTTTTCTTTGTCATCATCTTTTGTCATTTAATTTTTGTTTGTTTCTTTTGTTGTCATCTATCATCTTTGTCATTTTGTCATCATTTTGTCATTGTCATCATCTTTGTCATCATTTTGTTGTATGTTCTTTGAATTTTTTCTTGTTTCATTTTTTATGTTTCATTTTGTCTTTTGTCATGTTTGTCATTTTGTCTCTTTATGTCAGTCATCTTTTTGTCATCATCTTTGTCATTCATCTTTGTGTCATTTTGTCATCTTTGTTGTCTTTGCATCCATCATCTTGTGTCATCTTGTATTTTCATCTTTGTCATCTTTTTCATTTTGTCTTTGTCATCTTTGTTTCATCTTTTTGTCTATCTTCAGACCTGTCATGTTTCTTTTGTTGTCTGTTTTCATCATTCATTTTGTTATTTGTCATCTTTGTCATTTTTTGTCCTTTTGTCATTTGATGTTTCTGTCATTGTCATGTCTTCATCATCTTGTGTTCATTTGTCATTTTTGTCATGTTGTCATCTGTCTCTTTTGTCATCATTTGTTCATCTTTGACATCTTTTTGTCATTTTTGTCATTGTCTATTTGTCTGTCTTTGTCTTGATCTTTGTTGTCATATTGTCATCTTTTCTGTTGTGTTTTGTCATCTTTATTGTTTTGTCATATTTGTCATGATCTTAGATTTTGCTCATTACTGTCATTGTTCATTGTTATCATCTCTTTGTCATCTTATATCTCTATTTTGTCATCATCTTTCATCTTGTCATCTTCTCACTTGTTTGTCATCATCTTGTCTTTGTCATTTTGTCACTAATTTGTCATTTTCATCTGTCATTTTGTCATCATCATCATCTTGTCTTTGTAATCTTTTGGCATCTTTTTTTGTCATCTATTTTGTTTCATTCTGTCATGTGTCATATCTTCTCTTTCATCTTTCATTCTTGTTGTCATCTTTGTCATCATCTTTGTCTTTGTCTTTTTATCTGTTCATTTGTCATCATCTTTGTCATCTTGTCTTTGTGTCATGCTGTCATCTTTGTCATTTTGTCATCATCTTTGTTGTCATCTTTGTCATGTCATCATCATTTGTCTTTTCTCATCTTTGTCTGACCTTTTGTTGTCATCATTTGTCATGTCTGTCATCTTTGCTGTCATTTTTTGTCATCTATGTTTTGTCATCACATCATTTTCTGTCAGCATCATCTTGTCATTTGTCATTCTGTCATCATTGTCATCATATTTTTGTCATGTCTGTTGTCTTTCATCTTTCATCTTTTCATCATCTTTGTCATCTGTTTGTTTGTTTTGTTTGTCATCATCTTTTGTCATCATCTGTCATCATCATCATATTGTTGTCATGTCTACATCTGTCATGCCTTTGCACTTTGTCTTGTCATCATCTCTTTTGTCATTTCTTTATTGTCATCTTTTCATTCTGTCATTTTTGTCATCTTCATTCTTGTCATCACCATCTTATCTTTGTCATTTTTGTTCTGTCATTTGTCATTTTCTTTGTCATTGAACCTTTTGTCATGCTTTGTATCATCATGTCATGTCATCATTTGTCATTGCCATTGTATTTGTCTTCTTTCTCATTGTCTTTTGTCATCTTTTGTCTTTGTTGTCATCTTTGTCATCAACTTTGTCATTTTCTTTGCTGTCATTGTCATTGTCTTTTTTGTGTCATCTTTGTCATCCAATTTGTTGCCATCTTTGTCATTGTCATCATTTTGTTGTTTATCATCATGTCATTTTGTTGCCTTTGTCATCATTTTTGTCATTTTGTCATCTTTGTCTTTGTCATCTTTGTCATCATCTCAGGCTTCTTTGTTGTCATCCTTGTCTTTGTCATCATCTTTCTTGTCTTTATCATCATGTTGTCTTTGCTGTCTTTGACATCATCTTTGTTGTCATCTTTGTCATCTTTTTGTCATCTTTGTTTTTGTCATCAACTTGTCCTTTGTCATCATCTTTGTTGTCATCATGTTTATCATCTTTCTTGTCATCTTTGTCATCTTTCTTATCTTTGTCATAATCTTTGTCATTATATTTGTCATCTTTGTCAGTGTCTGTATTGTCTTTGTCATCTTTGTCATTGTCATTGTATTTGTCTTCTTGTCATTGTTCTTTGTCATCTTTATTTTGTCATCATCTTGTGTCTTTTTGTCATCTGTCATGTTTGCTGTCTTTGTTGTCATCTTTGTCATCATTTTTGTCATTATGATTGTCTGTCATCTTTGCCATCATCTTTGTCATCAAGTTTGTTGCTTTTGTTGTTTTTGTCATTGTCTTTATCATCTTTGTCATCTATTTGTCATCTTTGTTGTCATTTTGTCATCTTTGTCATCAACTTTGTTTTCTGTCTGTTTTTGTCATCTTTGTTTCTTCATCTTTGTCATTTTTGTCATCATCTTTGTTTTCTTTGTCATCATCTTTTACTTCTTTATCTTTGATGTCTTTGTCATCATCTTTTTCATTCTCTTTTGCCATTGTCTTTGTTGTCTTTGCCATCTTTGTCATTTTCATCATTTTTGTCATTGTTATCATCATCTTTGTTATCTCATTGTCTTGTCATCTTTTGTCATCTTTGTCATTGTCTTGTCTTGTTGTCATCTTGTTCTTTATCATATTGTTTGCTTTTCATTTTATCATCTTTGTCATCTTTGTTGTCCTTGTCATCACCTTTTGTCTTTATCATTTATCTTGTCATCTTTGTCATCTTTTGTCTTTTGTTAATTTTGTCATCTTTGTCATCATTGTTATCATCTTTGTCATTGTCATTTGTCATTGTCTTTGTCATCTTTCATTGTCTTGTCATCAACTTTTGTCTGTTGTTTTTGTTGTCTTTGTTGTCTTTATCTCTTTGTCATTTTGTTGTCTGTCATCTTTGTCATCTTTGTTGTCTTTCTTGTGTTTGCCATTGTCTTTGTTGTCATCTTTGTTAGTTTGTTGTCTTTGTCATCACCTTTGTCACTGTCATCTTGTTGTCTTTGTGTCATGTTTGTTGTCATCTTTGTCATCATCTCTTTTTCTTTGTTTTCATCTTTCATAATCATCTTGTTTGTCTTTGTGTCATTGCTTTCTCATGTCATCTTGTCATGTTTTCTCAGCATTTATCATTGTATTCTCTGTTGTCTGTTGTCACTTTGCTTCATCTTTGTCATCATTATTTTGTCATTTGGTTCCATTTCTTCTCATCTTTACTATTCATCTTTTTGTCATTTTCCTTATATTTTTGTCATCTTTTTTAATTTTCTGTAATTTGTCATCAGCATTGTCTTACATTTTTTCATCTTATTGTTCATATTTTGTTCCTTTTATCCTCTTTTTGTGTCATTTTTTTTGTCATCATTTTTACTTTGTCATCTTTGTCATTTGCTGCTCTTTGTCATCTGTTTTTTTGTCTGTCATTCAGACTGTCTTTTGTCTTCTATCTTCACCATCATTATTTTTTGTCTGTTGCTATTGACCAACTTGCTCATCATCATTTTTTGCCTTCTCATCTCTTTCTTTAAATTGTCAGTTGTCATTTTTTCATTGTTTGTTTATCATTTGTCATTTCTGTATTTATGTGTTAACTTTCTTTCATTGTGTCATTTGTCTTTCATCTTTTGTCATCATTTGATTTCTGTTCTTGTCATAATTCTTTCATTTGTCATCTCATATTGTTTTCTTTGTTTCTTTATCATATTTTGTCATCTTTGTATCATTGTTTTGTTTCTTTATCATCTTTGTGTCTTTTCATCTTTGTTCAGAACTCATTTTCATCATTTCATGTTCTTTGTCATCTTTTTTTGATTGCTGTCATCATTTTGTCATATTCTTTTGTTTCTGCATCTGTCTTCATTTTGTATCATCATCATTGTTTTCTGTGTCAGTTTCATCTTTGTCATCTTGTCATTTTGTCATCTTTGCTTTTTTGTCATCATTTTATATTTCCTGCCATTTGTCTTTATTTCCTGTCATCAATGTTTGTCTTTTGTATGTTGTCATCTCATTTTTTCATTCTTTGTCATCATCTTGTCATGTGTCATTTGTTTGTCATCTCTTCAGTTTTTTGTTGTTATCATTTTCTCTTAATATTGTCTGTCATTTTATACATGTCATCATCTTGTTTTTCTCTTATTTTCTTGTCATATTTGTCTTTCTTTGTATGTCTCTTGTCATCTCTTTTCATTTTCTGTTGTGCTCTCTTGTCATTTGTCATATTTCATCTTGTCTCATTTTTGTTTTGTCATTATGTTCATTTTTTGTTGTCATCTTTTTTTGTCAAAGACATTTCTTCTGTTATAATTGTCATTTTGTCATCTTTTTTCACATCTTTGTATCTTTTTGTCATCTTTGTTGTCATTTTCTATTTCTTTGTCATCTTGTCAAGCTTTTTGTGTCTCTGTTTTGTTGTCACAACATGACACATCTTTGTCATTTTCATGTCATCTTTTGTAATCTTGTCATCTATGTTTTCATGTCTTTCATTTGCTTGTGTTGTCATCATCCATTTTTGATGTTGTCATCATGTTTGTGTTGTCATCTAACTGTTTTGTATTTTTTGTCATCTTTTCTCATCATCATTGTCATCTGTGTCAACTTTTGTTTTTGTGTTTGTCTTTGTCATTCATCTATCTTTGTCATCATCTTGTCATCTTTGTTGTCTTTGTTGACATCTTTGTCTTTGTCATCTTGTCATTTTGCCATCATTGTCATCTTTGCTGTAATGTTTGTCATCATCTTTGTTGTCATCTTTGTCATCTTTATTTGTTTCATTTGTCATTATCTTTATCATCTTTATCATCAGCTATGTTGTCTTTGTTGTCTTTTCATCATCTTTGTTGTCATCATCTTTTTGTCTTTGTTTATGTCATCATCTTTGTTGTCCTCTTCATTTGTCATATTTGTCATTGTCTTTGTCATCAACATTGTTGTCATTGCCTTCATCTTTGTTTTCATCATCTGTCATCCTTCTTGTCTTTGTCAGCATCTTTGTCATCATCTTTGTTTTGTTTGTCAGCATCTTTGTCTTTATTTTGGTTGTCACCCTTGTTATTGTCTTTGTCATTGCCTTTGTTGTTTTTGTCTTAATTGTTTTTGATGTTCTTGTCATCTTTGTCTTTTTCTTTGTCTTTGTCATCATCTTTGTCTTCATCTCTGTCATCTTTGTCAACTTTCTTGTCCTTGTCACTTTGTTGTCTTTGCCATGTCTGTTGTCATCTTTGTCTTTTTGTTACCTTGATCATCTTTGTCATCAATGTCATCATCTTTGTCATGTTTGCCATCTTAATCGTCTTTGTCTTCAACTTTGTTGTTTGTCATATTTGTCATCTTTGTCATCTTTGTCATCAACTATGTTGTTGTCATCATGTTTGTCTTCTTTGTTTTCTTTGTCATCATCTCTGTTATCTTTGTTGTCTTTGTCATCATCTTTCTCATCAACTATTTTGTCTGTCTTTGCCATCATCTTTGTTGTCATCTTTGTCGCATTTGTTGTCATCTTTGTTGAGTTTATCATCTTTGTCATGATCTCTGTCACTGCTGTCATCTGTGTTGTCTTTGCCATTGTGTTTGTTGCAGCTTTGCCATCTTTTTCATCTGTGTCATCTACTTTGTTGTAATTGTCATTGTCATCATCTGTTGTCATGATCTTTGTCATCTTTGTTGTCTGTTACATCTGTCATCATCCTTGTTTTATCAGCTATGCTTTCTTTGTCTTTGTCATAATCTTTGCTGCCATCATTTGTCATCTCTTTGTCATCTTTGTTTGTCATCATCTTTGTTGCCATCTTCGTCTGTCACATTTCTCATCGCTTGTCATCAACTTTATTGTGTTCATCTTTGTTATCATCTTTGTCATCTTTGTTGTCATCTTTGCCATCTTTCTTGTCATTGTCATCATATTTGTCATCGTCTTTGTTGTCTGTTGACATCTTTGTCTTTGTCATCTTTGTTGTTGTCACCCTTTTCATCTGTGTCATCTGCTTTGTTGTAATTGTATATGTCATCATCTTTGTTGTCATCTTGTCATTTTGTGTCATCTTTGTTGTATGTTTCATCTTTGTCATCTTTTTGTCATCTTTATCATTGTTATGTTGCCTTTGTTGTCTTTTCATCTCTTTGTGTTTTTATCTTTTTTGTCTTTATGTCACCCCTTTTTTTCT
>NC_056735.1:875121437-875147301 GCF_019279795.1 Protopterus annectens | reverse complement strand
ATGGTGATCCTGTTAATATATGTGGGTTATACCTGCAATGCATTACAGTGGTTACCAGGGGAATATTTGAAGGGTATATGAAAGACCTGCACTAAACCTCAACAATCTGTCATTGCCAGATGTGTGGACAGCCATAAATCCAATGGTGGAAGACTGGTCCACAGTAGGGACATGTACTACAGATTAGAGTTACACATGTGAGGAATACAAACATTACTATACACAAAGCATGTGTACACACACTCAAAACATGTTGTGGAGTCAGATTGTACACCCTTGCTATGAAGTACAGGACATTAATATCACACAAAGTAATGTTGTGCTGTCTGACATGTCCATGACATTGTGCTGTTTGACTGCAACACAAGTTGACTATTTTACAAACCATGAAATGTATCCCATATCCCAAACTTACCACTCAGTTGTGTGCAAACTAACCTGACCTCAGCAATGCATATACCATCTATATGTGTATGTCTTATGGAACAACAGTGATGTATGAAATAGATGCTCATCACAACCATTGGACACAGCAATTTTAAACGTGGGCATGGAGGCTGGCCAGAGACATGCAGCAACACTAAGACAATAACTAAAAAAATGTAAACTGGTAAGAATACAAAACCCACACAGTGAACTGCATCAACCTGCTTTATTACTGAACCACACAAATAAATAAAAAGTACTTAGCGCTTTCACCCAAACATCAGGGCATCATCAGAGTACAAAGAATTAACAACTGGGCCATTCATATATACACACACACATAATTTCCTAATCACTTAATTAACTAATTAACATAGTAAATTAATTAAACAATGTCAATGTGGAGATGTGTATAAAATCACTTGACACCAATAAAAAACATATTTAAAATACATATTTAAAATACATATATAATAAATAAATAAATAAATATATTGTTAGATAGCAACAATAAAAAATTAAATGCTTATTGTATAAAATGTATATATAAAATTTATAATATATTGTTGTTAAATATTTAAAAATTACTATAGCAATAAATAAATATATATATAAATATATAAATGATAAGTATGTATTTAATACATTGTAAACTATACAAAATAAAATACATTATAAAATTAAAATATGGTCATATAAAATGTGACCTATATTTTAAAATACTTGAAATAGATATGTTTTCATTGATGCCAGGTAACATACAAGCATTTAATCTTAATTGCCATAAACATTCCATAGCCTCAAGCATAATCTTGTCATCACCACCTTTGTGTATGTTATGTGGAATTCTATCTATAACAAAAAATATAAATCTTTTAAAACTTGGACATCTAGTATTATGCATGTATAGTGAACTAGTGGTCTTGTGTTTCTTAATATCCCTAGCATGTTCAACTATGCGTTCCCTTAACTTCCTAATAGTCTTACCAACATAAAATGCCGGGCAAGTGGAGCAAGTAGCCAGGTACATCACCATCTTTGTGTTGCAGTTACAGTAACCAGGGCAACGAATAGTCTTATTAAAACCCTGTATTGCTACATAGGGGCCATCATTAATGTATTTACAGGTGTGACAAGTACCACATTTACTCATTTTTGATGTTTTATATAAATTCCTGTTACTGTTAGACTCATAAATGTCCTTTAGATTTCTACCTCTACTAAAGGTTATTTTTAGGCTGACTTCCCAACAGCTTAGATAGCTCAGCGTTATTAATAAAAACACTTGTCCATGTTTCCTTTATAATATCAGCTAGATAATATGATGTGTCGTTATATGACAAAATAAAATAATCATATCTAACCAAACTAGCACTCTTGTTGGACAGGTTGTCACATCCATATCTGATTATAGGTTTGTAAAGTATAGTCCTATTGATATATATATCCTTTTTGATAGTATCAATAAGATTGTTGGTGTATCCTTGATCCATAAACATTTTGGACAAAATCTCAGTTTCATGTTTAAACATACTGTCATCACTAATAATTCTTGATAATCTAACCATTTGCCCTTTTATCAGATTTCTTTTTTGATACATAGGATGACAACTATCAAAATGTAAAAAAGAATTAGAGTAGGTTTTCTTCCTAAAAATGTTTGAATGAAAACCATCACCATCAAAGAACAAAGTAAGATCAAAAAATTCACATTGCTTTTCTTGAATATTACTAGTGAATTTAAGAAAGTCAGATGTTGTCCCCAGATATTCAATAAACTCAATAAATACAGCTTTTTCACCTTTCCAAAATACAATAATGTCATCAAGGTAACGCAAGAAATATACAGAAACATTTCCTTCCAGTATGTAGATGTGTAAACATCTAAATCATTTTCCATTTACACACTAAATTTGTATATATATAGGCACATCTGGCACCCCATTTCGTAACATCAAATAACAAAGTACTCTCTTTGTCTTCAAAATTCACCATTACTATAAATAAAAAAATAAAATTATTGGTTCACCACAATTTCCATTAAATCAAGTTAAAAGCTCCACATTTACTAGCATCCATGTCACTATAATCCTAATAAACTCTGCTCTCAAACATTTCAAGACCCTGCTTGTGAGGAAATAATTGAAAATAAATTGACCACATCAATTGTAGCCATAATAAATCAGGAAATATTCGCAGATATTGTTTTGTTCAATTAGATCCAGACAAATGCCAGGAATCTTTAAAATGTGTGGTAGTTTAACAAGAGTGTTTTACAATTGACATCAATAAAAGGATGCTAGGCTCATTCCTTGACCCTTTATAGACAATGGCCTAAAAGGTGTGGATTTTGTATATTTTTGTGCATTTTGGGGATACTTCCGTAATAGTTGTGATGGGGAATTCAAATTTAGATAGCAATATTCATCTTTTGTTATAATACCTTCCATCAAATATTCATACAGTAACCAATCCACTTTCATATAGGCCCTTGTCATCTCATATTTTGTCACTTTTTCATCGTAGTAGCGTCATTCAGCATTATTGTCATTTTATTATAGTAATCTGTGTTAGTCATAATAACCACTCCACCTCCCTTGTCTGGCTTCATAATTCTAAAATTGTCAGAAGTAGCAATTTCTTTAAGACAAAATTTTTCAGCAGATATAAGATTCTCAGTCATAACATTTTCTTTCTTTAAAGCCTTTCTAAATTGAATCTCACAAAGTTTTTCAAAAATAAGAATCATGGGATTACTTGGTGGAATAAATGTGCTGCTATGTTTTAATGTCAGATGTGCTGTATCACTATGACCAACCAAGTGATTATTTGAAAAAAATACTTTCAGATTTAATAATCTAGTGTATAATTTTAAATTAATTAAAATTTTACCTATGTCTAGTTTAAAAGAAGGAACAAATCTAAAACCTCTTTTAAAAAGAGCTAAAAAATCATTACCAAACTGTATGTCGGTGTAGTTGTAAACACTAAAACCACCTTCGGTAATAATAAGAACATCTTTGGTGTCAGAACAGTTCTCAGCGGTCAAATTGTGTACTCTATCATCGGGTATATCAAAATTAGAAATGTTAATAACATTATTGAACAAATTGGTAACAGAAACATCACTATTAAAATCATAACCACAACCAAAAGAGTCATGTGGGGTGTTAACTTCTCTAAGATCTAATGCTCCTATTTGTACCATACATTGTTCTTGTGTGTTGTGTTCCTGTAATAACTGTTCTGTTGTACTGGGCCATACCTGTTGCGTAATCTCTCCGACCTTCTCAATGTCGGTTCTTCTAAAAAATCAAGTTGCCCTTCAACATAGTTAGAATCACAATAATCAGGATTGTTTCCATGTCTATAAGTATCTGATTGTTCATCATTATTACCCATGACCACCTGACCTCTATCATACACAACTCTATCTCCTATATTGCCATTGTGTTTCATACTTTTATACTGCTTAAAATGAGAGAACACTTTTTTATTCTTGTAATCAAAAGAATCACGTTGTAATTTGTCATTTTTAATATCTAAGCCCCTACTAGTAAACTTATCCAAATCCTTAAAAATCTGTTCCAAACAGAACTTGCTGTGCTCAAAAAGCAAATCCTGTTTAATATTTTTATCCAGTAACACAAGTTGTTCTGACAAAACTGTTAGCTTAGAATTATTGTTACGAATAATAAGCTTAATCAAGTCCAACCCTGTTTTGTCAAATAATTCTAATAACTGATCAAAAAACACAGTACCTTCTGTAAAGCCAAATGGTAATTTAAAGATACGAAGTCCTTTGGGAACTTGCCACAATTCCAGCGACCTCTCCAGAAATACGTTGTCCATCTGTAGTGATTTAAAGGTTCTTAGAATCTTTTCGAAATCCTTAAATTGTTGCTTTAAACTGCCCATGTCTCTAACATTGGTATGTAGTCCATTTGAAAAAGTAGGTGCAGTCAGAAAAGCTTTTAAATTGGTGTAGTTACGTTCAAAATTAATAGCAGGACCAACAGTATTCTCGCCTCTCTCACCACGACCGTCCCTAGTGTTCTGAGCCGTTCTGGGAGATGCAACGATAACCCTTGCACTTCCTGTATTAGCGTCACCTCCTCTCAGGCTCCCCGAACCATTACTAGCTGGCGGCTTGTGTAGGCTGGTATTAGGGGAAGAATGTAGCGTAAGTAAACGCTCCTGCGAATCTGTAACCAGAGCCTCTGCATCACCAAAGTTTTCTCTCCCCTTTCTTGCAATGTTTTCAAAAGGCTGTGTCAGTTCGAGATGTGTATAAAATCACTTGAGACCAATAAAAAACATATTTAAAATACATATTTTTAAAAGATTTATATTTTTTGTTATAGATAGAATTCCACATAACATACACAAAGGTGGTGATGACAAGATTATGCTTGAGGCTATGGAATGTTTATGGCAATTAAGATTAAATGCTTGTATGTTACCTGGCATCAATGAAAACATATCTATTTCAAGTATTTTAAAATATAGGTCACATTTTATATGACCATATTTTAATTTTATAATGTATTTTATTTTGTATAGTTTACAATGTATTAAATACATACTTATCATTTATATATTTATATATATATTTATTTATTGCTATAGTAATTTTTAAATATTTAACAACAATATATTATAAATTTTCTATATACATTTTATACAATAAGCATTTAATTTTTTATTGTTGCTATCTAACAATATATTTATTTATTTATTTATTATATATGTATTTTAAATATGTATTTTAAATATGTTTTTTTATTGGTGTCAAGTGATTTTATACACATCTCCACATTGACATTGTTTAATTAATTTACTATGTTAATTAGTTAATTAAGTGATTAGGAAATTATGTGTGTATATATATGAATGGCCCAGTTGTTAATTCTTTGTACTCTGATGATGCCCTGATGTTTGGGTGAAAGCACTAAGTACTTTTTATTTATTTGTGTGGTTCAGTAATAAAGCAGGTTGATGCAGTTCACTGTGTGGGTTTTGTATGCAACACTAAGACAATAGCAGGGATGTATACTATATTATGCTTGTGCAGAACTTTTAACAATTGGCTTGAGCCAGCACCACTGTGGGCTTTGTTTTATGGTAATATTGCAGGTGTTACACACCAACATCATACATGGCTCTGTACAGCTTGCATAGGCATGACATCAACTCACCACAAAACATGTGTTGCACTTTGTAATGGTGTCATGACATGAATGCTTGAACCTACACAGTATCCATATAGATACATGTGTTGCACAAGAAACACATCCATCCACTGCAGGCCAAACTTACACTACATTTACCTTGCTGGTGTTGGACACCACCTTTATGGTTACTCCTAATGTGCTTGAGGTACACCTGTACACATGGCATTTGGAATCTGGAACATTGCAAAGGAACACATGTCTGGCCATAGTTGCCAGGCATCTGCAGTATGGTTGCAGATGTGGAGGGGTATCATCTGTAGACACCTCAGTGACCTGAGGCATGCATTCCACATTAGCTATGTATTGTATCTGAACACAGTGACGGCTATAAATTGTGCCTGATGTAACTCACACTGTATAGCAATAGTGAAGCCACATGATGCACATCAGCTCAACATGCAATATATCATTATTGTACATTTGTAGGGAAAACCGACAACACAGTGGTAGGTAAAAGGCCATGCTAGTATAACCCTTCCATGCATGACGACAGCAGTAGTTCACTGTATAGTTGCAAGAACACCATTCCATTAATCAGATATACATCTCAATCAGCACCTAAACAACAAACATGTTTGTCATACTACATTTGATTGCAAAGGTCATATGCCACAGATCAGGTTGGTGTAATGTTAACCTTTGCAGTTCTGTGGCACCATTGCATATTATAGTAGAGGCTGCCATGTCAACAGGTGTGTGTACACCCCTCATACACACATTGTCTGTGTAGGTTCAGGTTCAGTGTAACCAGTATTATGTTGAATAGACATGCACTGTTTATGAAGAGTTATGCTAACCAAGTATTAGGCATCAATTGTAATCACTCCTCATAACCTTCTTCTCATGTTCTTGTCACACAGATAGGGGCAGTGGAAAACAGAGCAAGCATAAGTGCCAGGCATCTATACAGATCAACAACGGTCAGTACACTTGTGAAGTATAGTGCACAGTACATGGTAGTGTGGTGTACAGGTGTATAGTGTGTGCACTGTGTTGCAGGAGAAGGGGCATCACCTACTAACACAAACCGTGCATCACAAGGATTTATAATGCTGGCAACAAGAAGTACAAATGGCTAAGGTGCATGCTGTTGGGTGCCATATCACATGCATGTCACATGTTCTGTAATAACTGTGGGTAATATCTTTTTGCCATTGTGTGTCTGTGTTATGTGTATGTGTGTGTGTGTCTCTGAGTCTGTGTGTGTATGTCTCTGTGTCTGTGTGTGTGTGTGTGTGTGTGTGTGTGTGTGTGTGTGTGTGTGTGTGTGTGTGTGTGTGTGTGTGTGTGTGTGTTTCTCTGTGTCTGTGTGTGTCTCTCTCTGTGTCTGTGTATGTGCGTCTTGTGTGTTTGTGTGTGTGTGTCTGTCTGTGTGTGTTTGCCTGTGTTTGTATGTCTGTGTGTATGTGTGTCTTTGTGTGTGTGTGTCTGTGTGTGTGTGTGTGTCTCTCCCTCTGTGTGTGTGTGTGTGTGTGTGTGTGTGTGTGTGTGTGTGTGTGTGTGTGTGTGTGTGTGTCTGTGTGTGTGTGTGTGCGTGTGTGCGTGCGCGTGTGTGTCTATGTGTGTGTATGTCTCTAGTTAAACCATGATGTACACCTTGTAATGTACATTTCTAATCTGCCCCTCACAGGTGGCAATGTGGATCTGGGTCCCTCCTGCAGTCAACCTGATGTTAGTGTCCCTCCAGGCTCTAGCAGTGATGATGATGATGATGATGATAGTATTATTAAGGCACAGGCAAGGTAGTCAGGGGATGAATCTGTGTAATTGGTTGACATCCCACCTGCATCCCCCTCATCCCCACACACTCGGAATTCCTACACATACCCCATCACCAGTGGCCATAGAGGAAGGACTGTTGGCAGGTGGTAGCATGGAACAGGACAGTGTGGTGACTATGGAAGGTGTGTCTGCACACAGTGATACCAGCCAAATGACTGGTGATTTCCCATGTAGGCATGTGTCTAGGGCTGCTCGTAAGGGGGTTGCTGGCCATCATGCCCCTGCCAGACATGCTACATCAAGTGTCACCAGATGCATGGTTCAGACTGTAATGGAGGTGCAGGCATGTATGGAATGTCACACAGAGAGTCTGAGGCTCCAGAGGGCTACTGTTTGTGCTGTAACTGACAGCATGCAGACACTTGCAAATGCCCACCATTATCATGCAGATGCCTTGGATAGATGGTTAGGTGACATGATGGCACTCCTCGACCATGGGATGTCTGTGCTGGAACATCTGGTGGGTGTATGGCTTTGGGCACGAGGACATAGGCCAGCAACACCAACAGGTGGAGGTCTACGTGGGTGTGCAATATGACATGCCCACTCATGTAGTGGCAGTAGCAGCCCCAGCACTGCAGTTGCTGTGTTATCCACTCCAGGACACAGCAGGTCACATGCACATGGTCCTGGATGGTCCCAACATGGCTTCAGTGGACACTTGTCATCATCAACGGACAGTAACATATCTGGGCATAAGGCTGGTAGTGGCTGTCCAACCCCTGGCAGGTGCAGTTCACGTGGCCGTGGTCAGACACAGTGAACTGTACAACCTGCCATGTCCAAAATACCCCTGTGTAGGGCAGTCACATGCCAGACCAGTGTGCATACATACACACACCAACAACACATGTAGGGCACCTCCACACCCAAATGCATCACATCCCCAGAATCCCATAAAGATAGAAAGCCCTAACCTACACACATGATGTCAATCCAGTGGTGCAGCCTAGGCCTTTCCCAAACATAAACATACCCTGTGCATATGATGATGCCTGTGCTCCATCCCTGTCATCCACACCATCAATGCAGGAACATGGTAATAAGATATGATGCACAGGGTGAACCTATAAAGTAGTACAGTGTAAAAATGCATTGTTGTGTACTGTTGACAGACAGGAAACTTACAAAGTAGTACAGTTTAAAATGCATTGTTGTGTATTATTCACAGGCAGTATGTAAAATGGCTACATGTCAGAATGTGAAGGTGTCAGACCTTTGGCAATATTGACCAGTATGTATTATTTGTAATAACATTAACTGCATGTGACCTCAATGTATTGTATTTCTCTTTCAGGTGTCATTGCATGTGGAGGATGTGTGTATATAGCCTACAAGGGGGTTGTCAGTGTCTTAACTGGGTGTCTCATATGTAGTGTTACACTATTCACAGGTCTGTATGTTACACTATTCATAGGTCTGTATAACAATTCCTGCATGTACTATGTAGCTTCCACATCTGAGGTATATATGTTCCCAGTTTAATAGGTGTGTACTGGGCTAATAGTCCCAGAGCATGATAGCTGTGTACTAGGCTAATGTGCCTAGAGCCTTCCCAACCCTAGGACATAGTAGTAGTACCATGGCATCTTGCCACAAAACCTTACATCATACTGCCTCTCTTAAGTACAGCCACTGAACTGATATATACATTTAACTGTCTATCACATCCAGTGGTCAATGTGTCTTGTGTAAAGGGATAGTGAGGTACAATGTTTTACATGTATGGGAAGTGTATACCTTAGCAATTACAGTCTCCAGGTTATGACACTGTCCCTTACAGCATTATCTTTATTTGGCAATACTGTTGCAGTCTCTGGAGGGTGTGTTGTGTATATGTACAGATGTCTGTATATGTAGCACATCTAACAGAGGTAGGTCAGAGGTCAGAGATCACCGGAAGTTACACAATCTGGGACAGACAAGTTCATACCTTACTGACTATGTCCATACAGGACATGTTTGAGGTGTACAATCACCTTTTGTCACATACCTTAGCAGCCTATATGGTTGTTTCAGGTGTGTAGTGAGGTATAAGACAGGTGGGTCATTGCAACTGATTGTCCTAATGTGTGATGCATATGTGTAGCCACTGACCTTCATGCCATGATGGTAAACGCTTACTAATGGAATATGCCACATAAATGGACTGTTTAAACACAGTGGCAATGTCTGGTAGACAAACCTTTCTGTCACCTTGTGCTCCTACTTCTAACAATGTCTGCATGGACTGGAGTTTTGCTAATGTGGTAATAGCAGGAAATGTTACAAGGGCTATGCCTACACATGTTTAGACACTGAGCTTAAGGGCATGTGTCTCACATCAGTCATTGGTCCCATTGAGGCTTGTATGTATGATGTCAACAGTATTTGGGGAGTTCATTATAGGCACAGCATGCAATTGTCTGTCATGTTTTCACAGCCAGAGTCCTTTGTGTACATGTGGACATCAAAGAGAGAGATGCCAAACATGGGAGGACCCAAAAACAAACAGCGTGGGACTCCACTAGTGTGTGCTCCACATTCTGCCATGGAGTCTGAACACTGTGGGTGCTATCTTTGAGACATCGTACAATCTACATGCTCAGATAGGGAATTATAGGTTCTTACATTCATAGGTTTGTACGGGCTGTCATCCATAGCCCCTACATAGGCCTATCCATAACAAGTGTCCTGTCTTATTACTATCCTGGATGTTTACTACCCTGGACCTCTGTGTAGCAGGCCGATGCATGATCCACAAGTTGTGTATCCTCTATGCCATCCAGTCAAAGTATCTGTTACAGCAGCAGTTATGGATAGCTTATTGTGTTCATCTGTGCTACCTGGATGTTGAATGTTAACAAAGGCATTCGCCACACCACGGTAGGCTATATGAACCACCTTGCCTACATACACAGCTACAGTGCCTGAGTAAAATGAAGACAGGCTGAGCAATAATGATGTAACCTTCACAAAAACAAACTGTGTACTATCCAGGTATTGCATATCCCATATATCCTTGTTTGTTCAGTACATGACGATGTGTTCCCTAGCTGTACATATCACACATGTAATTGTGATGGGGCATAATCATAATTGTGATGGGGCATAATATTCAAAGGTATGTATGTCACCCCTGTTTTGTGGTCAGGGATATGTGTGGCAATATGACAGTCAGTACTGATTAAGGCAGAGGCGAAGCTGTGATTAAACTGTGCACACATCTGAAGTACTGCATCACTGTAGAGTTCATGTACAACTCAGCCATGTATATTGTCATGTCACATACAAGCTGCATTCCTGGCATTTGCCAGTGCAGTTTTAGGCTGTGCAGCACTAAGACTGTGTGCATGGCAATCCACAGGTAGTCTGGTTGGTCCTATGTGCTGCTGAGAGGGATACAGGTGGCACTGTATCTGTTGGCCACTATATTGCCGATATCTGCTGCTTAGGTGCAGGATTTAAAAAGGTGCATAACCTCTGAGCAAATTCAGATATTGCTGTGGAGGTTCTTTACATCACTATGTAAGGCCTTCTGTGTCTCCACTATTTGCTGCAATCTTGTTTTTATAGATAGCTTTACAGTATGTCCTGAAGAATTCAAACATTTGTTTCTATCTGATAGGTGAGGTTCCCCATTCATGGGACATCGCCATGTCCACATCACTTCACTCCTTCTGTTGGACAATTTATATATGGTAGTGGACACACCAATCGCCTTTGGTTATTTTGAGGAGAGCATGTTGGTTCTACTGTGTATGGTGGTAACCATGCATTTGTGTACATGATAATACACCACATCGGTGTATGATTTGGCAGGCATGCAGGTAGTCCACATTGGCAGGTCTGCCATGATGTTGGCTGTGAAGATTGGGTGCAGATAAGTGAAGGCTGACAGCCTAGCCATATAGAATTTTGTAGATAATTCTGTCATCTGTAAATATTAATGTAAATCACAGGCATGTTGTCATAAATGAAAAGTAATAGTGGTGCATGTGGAACTGGAAAAAATGTAACAGCAGTGCACTCTACTGACCAAGCAAAGCATGTTGTGACCTTTTGATATTTAAACATGGCTCCAGCTGGGCTAGATGAAGGAATGCTTGCTATTGTTCAAGGCCAGAGCTAATGGCTAGAATTTGCATGCATAAATGTCCATCATTGTTCTGGTTTCTGCCCAGAGGTGAAGAATGTAAATGTAGTTTCTGTTAGCCTGGGAACCCAGGGAAGTGTGAAGAATGATGTAATGTATCCTAGGGAAGTGTGAAGACTGATGTAATGTGAACCAGGAATGTGATTTTAAAAACAGATAGACTCAGAGAGCTTAAAGCTTTTTGGTCATGACCATCCAACCCAGCACTGCCTTTGCTATTTATGTAAGTTTATCCTAGACTTGTGTTTTCTCTTAGAAATAGCTAGAACCTAAAAAGATTAGACTGTGTTTTTCTGCGATGTCAGAACTGTACTACTGAATTATTTTAAGTATTTCTCTGTGATCTCTGATCTCTTGACTAGCACTGTGTAGTAAAAAGTATTGTCTTGTGTTTTGACTATCTGTTATTAAATATTGTAAACCCTTTCCACTGTGGCTGTTTTGTGTAGAGATAATTTAAACTCTTAAGAGTACTTGCATGCCTTTGGTAAAACTGTACAAAGCCACTCCAATAGCTTTAGCCCTGGGCTACACTACCATTTGGATAATAATATTGCACAGTAATAATTGGACACCCATTTAAGAGCCTTTGAGGAGCTGATAAATATTAGTGGGTGGTGGCAGCTGGTACTACTTTTAGACTGGGCAGAAAAGGGGCACAGCTGGAGAACCTCAGCCAGCCTTTCCCAGGAGTATCTGTGTGGTTGTATAAACTCTTATCTTAAAGTGTGTGTGTGTGTGTGTGTGTGTGTGTGTGTGTGTGTGTGTGTGTGTGTGTGTGTGTGTGTGTGTGTGTGTGTGTGTGTGTGTGTGTGTGTCAGCTAGTTGGGCAGGGACATGAAGCACTGGATGGACAGAGAGGGTGCTGGAGGTTTTAGCTTACCCACTAGGTTAAGATCTGGACCCTACAGCTGTGTCAGTGGAGAGTCTTATTGGGGACCTGGAGAGCAAGGGAGTGACCAGCCCCAGACTAATTGTGATCCCTGTGTGTTCTTAAGGGAAATTGCACTTTACTGTTTGTATTTTTTATCCTTTCCTCCTATATGAGATGCCCCTCACTGGTGTTGGTGGTGAGGATTGAGGCTCCTTGATTGCTGGACCAGAGCCGGACATCACATATTAATTGGTGGCAGTGGTGGTGGGATATCCACATCCCATATTAATTGTTTGGCAGTGGTGGGATATCCACAACACATATTAATTGGTTGGCAAGTGGTGTGGATGGAGTGAATTCCTGTAGCTTGTGTACAGTGATCTCTGAAGGTGTTTTGTACTCTAAATCAGCAATGCATTAAATACTCACAGTTCAGATCACAATTGTTTTATTTCTTTTGTTAGCTTAGTTAGTCAGGGAGAGCAGACAGCATGTCAGAAGAGGAGTATGGAAAGCTGACAAGGAGCCAGCTAGCTGAGATGTGCTCGGCTAGGGGAATGGTGCCTGGAAACCTAACTGAGGCAGACCTGATTGCAGCTTTAGTCACAGCTGCATCAGAAAACAGCAACCAGGAGGACGATCAAATTAACAGTGGAGATGTGCTACCCTCAGATAATGGATAGCTCAACCTTTCTGCAGTGGACTTATGGAGCTAAACAGACTTGAGTTGGAGGTCAGGCATTTGGAAATAGAAGCAGCTGAGAGAATGAGGAGTCTACAGGCTGAGGAGAACAAGAAACTGCTACGCCTTGAAGCTGAGGAAAAAGAGAGGCAGAGGAATGGAAGTAATGGGGAAGGGAGTAACTGGATCCCATAAGCACAAAAGGTCAGTAAATTTATTCCGCAGTTTAAAGAGGGCGATAATTTTTATAGTTTCATTCACATGTTTGAGAGGGTATGTAAACAGTATGAAGTTGACCAAGGGCTCTTGGTACGGTTCCTGACCCCCTTACTCCAGCTGTAACTGTTTTGTCAAAAATGTCTGACGTTGCATGTTTTGATTATACTGCTGTAAAGAACCGTCTATTAGAGTTTTTTTAAGCTAACACCTGAAACATATACAAAAAGCTTTGTGAGCATAGACAAAAGGCAAATGAAAGTGTGTGTGAATATGTTGCTGAACTGAGCAATTATTTCAATAGGTGGGTGAGTGGATGTCAGGTCACCACTTTTGAAGGACTGGTAGACCTTTTGGTGAGGGAACAAGCCCTTATCACTTTGCCTGAGGACATAAGGATCTGGTTAGCAGATAGACAATGTGCCACTCCAGAGGAGTTGGGGAAGAAGGGAGACCTATCGCTAGCAAGCAGGGCAGCTCTGCACAGGAAAGGGACCCCCAGTACTGCTCATGTGTCTAAAGGAACCCATGGTGGGCAGCACAGACTGCCCCAACAGAATCTGCCAGTAGCAGGGGAAGACACTAGTCCTAGTACACATCCAGGAGCTAGGGTTAAATGTTTTGAATGCAACCAGTCGGGCCATGTGGCATACAGATGTCCATGGAGGCAAGGTGGGGAACAAAAGGTGAGAGAGACAGTAAGTGGAAAAGACAAAATGCCGATAGTAGGTTGTCTCAAGACAATAAGGGTACCAAACTACCATCCTGCAGATGCCATGATAGGGAACGATTTGGATGAGGCATTGTCATGTGCTAATGCGGTTACATGCAGCCAGGCTTTCAGACAAGCATGTAAGTCTGATAGCCTGGGGGAGACCCAGATAGACTGCATACTTGCAGCCAGGACTGGTGAGGTGGTTACTTCAGGGAGGAAGCTACGCTGTAGAAGTGAAACTGAATGTGCGCCACAGCTGCTTGTGGGTACTGATGGTCCCTTGGACAGAGTGACTGCAAAAGTAGAGCTGAGTAGTAGTACCCAGGCTGACAGTGAGGCACCACTGTCAGAGGATGCCAGACTTCCTGTGGAAGGGGAGCTGGGAAGGGTTACAAGGAGAGAGTTGAGACAGGCTCCTAGATTGCAAGGCCTGAGGCAGGTAGCTAGAAAGGCACCTGATTCTCAAGGAAAGGGGGAATCTGTATACTGGGACAAAGGGTTACTGTACAGAGGGTGGACCCCTGAGGGAGTGCTAGAGTGTGAGAGAGTACAGAAGTTAGTAGTGCCTAGAACATACCATCTGCTGCTTCTAGCCATAGCCCATGATATTCCCTTTGCAAGTCATATGGGCATAAAATGTACAAAGAGCTGTATTATGCAGAACTTCTATTGGCCTGGAATTTCTAGAAATGTAACAGGGTACTACTGCAGGACCTGTGAGATGTGCCAAAAGGTAGGCAAGGCAGAAGACAAGGTGAGAGCTCCTTTGATGCCTTTGCCTGTGATTGAGGAGCCATTTCAGAGGATAGCTATGGATATTGTGAATACTCCGAGTACCCCAAGTTCCACAGGAAAAAGGTATATCCTAGTGGTAGTGGATTATGCTACACGATACCCTGAGGCAGGGGCTTTGTCCTCCATTGAGGCAAAGAAACTGGCAAATGTTTTGTTAGAGATTTTCAGCAAGGTAGGTTTCCCAAAAGAAATACTGACTGACAAGGGTCCCAATTTCATGTCAGACCTGCTGGCTTGTCTGTGGAAGTCCTGTGGAGTGAAGCACATGAAGACTGCCCCCTACCATCCCCAGACTAATGGTCATGTTGAGAGGTTAAACTTTACAATCAAGTCCATGCTACGGGCATTTGCAGGTCAGTTTAAGAGGGAGTGGGACAAATATTTGCCCCATCTGTTTGCTTACAGAGAAGTTCCCCAGGAATCCACAGGTTTTTCACCCTTTGAGTTGCTGTATGGGCATAGGGTGAGGGGACCTCTAGATTTAATTCGAGAGAATGGGAAGGTGAGTGCGATTCTCACAAGAAATTTGTTGTGGCATACATCCTAAACCTCAGGAAAAGGCTCAGGGAACTCATGGGCTTGGCTCAGGCGAACCTGGCAGATGCCCAACAGCAATGTGGTATGACAGGAATGCTCGAGCTAGAGAGTACACTGTGGGGCAGCAGGTAATGGTTCTCATTCCTGTCAGACATAACAGGGACCCTATGTGGTGGTAAGAAAGGTAACGGATGTTAACTACATGGTGGAACTGCTAGGCAGAAGACAGAGGCACAGGTTGTACCATGTTAACATGATGAAACCTTACCATGATAGGGTGGCCCTTGTGCTGAGCATTTGCAGTGGATTGCAGGAGGAGTCTGAAGGAGATCTGGGGACTGATCTCCTCAGTGAAGCTTGGGCTGACACCTCAGTGGAAGAGGTAGCAATGTCCCAGCATCTATCTCTTTCTCAGGTTCGAGAAATCCGAGCAGTGTTGCAGGAATTTGGGGACATGTTCACTGGGAAACCAGGGTGCACCCACCTGGAACAGCACCAGGTGGATACAGGACCCCAAAGGCCTATTAGGCAGGCCCCTTATAGGGTGCCTGAGAGAGTCAAATAGACTCTGAGAGAGTAGGTACAGGAGATGTTGGAACTAGGGGTGATTCAAGAGTCCAACAGTCCCTGGGCCTCCTCAGTGTTGCTGGTGCCAAAGAAGGATGGCAGCACCAGGTTCTGTGTAGACTACAGGAAATTAAATAGTTACACAGAGTCAGATGCTTACCCCATGCCTAGGACAGATGAGGCCCAAGAGCAGCTGGGTGGGGCTAAGTATCTTACAACCATCGATCTTACCAAGGGTTACTGGCAGGTGCCCTTGACTCCCAGTGCTAGAGAGAGGTCAGCCATTGTGACTCCTTTTGGCTTGTATTAATTCACAAAGATGCCCTTTGGGATGAAGAATATCCTGGCAACTTTCCAGAGGCTGGTAGATCATATCCTAGCGGGAGCAGGAGGGTTTGCCCTTGCTTACCTAGATGATAGTTCCATCTACAGCCATTCTTGGCCAGAGCACCTTCAGCATGTCAGGGAGGTGCTGGGCAGACTACAGAGGGCAGGACTGACCATTAAGCTGAGCAAATGTCAGGTGGGTATGGCAGAGGTCTCCTACCTAGGACATAGAGTGGGGAGTGGTAAGATAAGGCCAGAACCTGCCAAAGTGGAAGCAATTCAAGCATGGTGTGCACCTGTTACTAAAAAGCAGGTCAGAGCATTTTTAGGGACAGCAGGGTACTGCAGAAAGTTTATCCCCAATTATACTACCAGAGCTGCTCCCCTCACAAACCTGACAAAGAAGAACAGAGCCAGTCAGCAAAATGCCAAGTTGCTAATGTGGAACCTGGGGTTGCAAGCATATGATATGTCAGTGCAGCACAACAGTGGGATTAGCAATGCCAATGCAGATGGGCTATCAAGACAGGGAATGGGGTAAGGTATACTCAGACAGACCTAACTCTTTCAAGCAGCATTTCTCAAGGGTCACTTGAAAAACTAGCTTGAGTTCTCCAGGAGGAGATATGTGAAGATTGGGTGCAGATAGGTGAAGGCTGCCAGCCTAGCCAGATAGAATTTTGTAGATAATTCTGTCATCTGTAATTATTAATGTAAATCACAGGCTTATCATGTTAGATGAAAAAAAAATAGTGTTACATGTGGAACTGGAAAAAAATGTAACAACAGTACACTCTACTGACCCAGCAAAACATGTTGTGACCCTTTGTTTAAACACGTCTCTGGATGGGCTAGGAGTAGAGTAATGATCTGTACAGTTGTTGAAAATTGAAGCCTAGACAGTTGTCAATAGACCTTTCTCTCTCGCTCTCGCCCACCCTATCTGCACCAATACTTCTACACATTAAATGGGTATGTTCATCTCTAAACCTGCTGTTGGGACATGTGTCCTATTGCTATACAAATATTGAACTGTTTGAATTTTAATTTTCCCAGTTCAAATACTATCATTGGTGCCCTGTTGCTATCAATGTAACTTGCATGCTGTTATAATGCCTACTGTGGTTCCATATATGCATGTGTTCTATTTGCTATGCAACTGTTTCAATCCTGTTTTATGGGGTCAATTGGAACACCCATGCATGCTGTTATAACTAATCCTGAATTGTGTCTTTCTTAACTAACCACCATACTTTTTAAACTGAAACACCTTAGCACATCTGGGAAGGCAGATCCCAGTGGATCCACCTGTCCAGCCTCATCTGGCCATGGCACCCGGCCCTAGCACTTGTGGGACCAACCCCAGCCTTCCTCTTAAATTGGTCCTGCACCACCTTTGGGTGGAACCACCTCAAGGGATGGGGCTCACTCCGCTATGGGAGCAGGCACGGAGAGGAGACCATCACTCGCAGTCAGGTCCGGGAATTGGTAAGCAGTGTCCTCCATTCAGAGTATGGTGATCAGCTGCACATGCTTCAGGGCTGCCTAGCACATCTTGAGGGTCAGCCTGCCCCTCCGGTGCAGTCCCCAGCACAGCCACCTTCAGGGTCGTGAAGGTGCAGTGGTGACTGCCCATAGGTAGGGACCTCAGTCCCACTATAACCGTATGGGGGCTCATGTGCATCTGATTCCCAAACACCCGCCCCATCCAAGGTGTTTACCCACCCACGTGTCATATACCACCTCTGTCAGCTGACTTGTCTGTCTTGTCTGTCTTTCTATACAACTTACCTACCCAAATGTACCCACTATCCTTTCCCAACATCTCACTCTCACCTTATAAAAAAAAAAAAAAAAAAGGGCAAGCTCTTCCGAAAAAAAAATGTCACTTCATACATAGCTGTCCATTTCGCACATGTGTCCACTGGACATATGTAATCTTCTCTAAATGGCTTAACAACACATTACTGTTGTCCTCACCCCCCCCCCAGGGGTTTGAGTGTCCAAATTCACCTCCAAATTCTGTACAAATGCACAGCTGTTGCTGTATTGAAATGAACAGCTATGGACCTTCTCTACACCCGTCCTGCACATCCCTAGCTATCTGTCATATATTGTTTTTTCCTCTGCATGCCCCCTTTTTCACAACTTTCCTATCACCCCTTTTTTATTTTCTTTTAAAGAAATTAGCATGGGGTTAATTGGGAGTAAGCTGCAATAAGCAGCAGTAAGTGGCAATAAACAAATTTGTGTGATGCTAAGCGATGCCTACACAGATTAAGCAGTTTCCCATTTAACTGTGTGTTGGCATAGCTTACCATCATGCAAACTCGCTTACAACTGCTTAAAACTGCCTTAATTGCCTTATCTCCATCAGCCACTGTTCTGCCCAGCAACAAAAATTATCAGCCCTGCCAATACTTGAACCCAGGACCCTGTACACCATAGTCAGAGCAATGTACCACTACACCTTCTCAATAATGAATGATTTTTTTTAAAATATATCATTCAGTACAGGTATAGAATAGTAGGGAACAAACACTGTGGAATCAGTCATGTTTAGTATATATACTTATCACATATAGATTTGTATGGTGATAGATAAATATGAAAAACTATATATGGAGCTATTAAACAAATACATATAGAATATATGTATATGTATATATATATATATATATATATATATATATACATATACATATATTTATTTATATATATGTATATATATATATATATATATATATATATATATATACAAAATATGGAGAAAGTATATACATCAGATGTATGGAGCTATATAAAACAAATACATATAGAATATATATATATATATATATATATATATATATATATATATATAAATAATATAAATAAATATATAATTATAGATGTCAGAAAAGGAATATATACATAAAAAAAAATATATATATATATATATATATATATATATATATATATATATATATATACACACACACGGTTTCACTTTACAATCCCAAAATACTGAAATATGAAATTCAGTATCTTGAGACTGTAAAGCCGAAAACTATAAAACCCAAAACCACAAAAGCGTGAAATTCAAATTCGTGACTACCCACATACACACTCCAAACACAAACAAGCAGACATACACCTTCCTCCCTACACTATAAACCAACAAAACACACACAAACACAACAAAACAAACACGTGCTGATCCTACATATAAGCAGGGGGCAAGCCCCACTGCACACCCCATCCCCGCTACTTATATATACTAACTCCGAGGTTGCACTAGAAACACAAACACACAAAAACCACCACTACACATTCTACACTCCCCTTGCACAAACACACATCACATACATACATACAAATACCACCAATCGCAACACTTACACACTCACAATCTTACCTACCAACCCTAACCCACACCTCAAAACTCCAAACACACTCACACACTGTAAAATACCTACCCAAAACCCCTAGCAAAACAACACTTACCTGAATCTTCAGCTACATCTACACAGCGGATTTGACATTTCCACATTCTCCATTTCCGCACTCTGTATTCTGCACTTTCGCACAGTGTAGTTTTGACACTTCAGTCTCGAGCTACTGAAGTTCAATATTTTAGTAGTTTGAGATTCTGAAGTGAAGCTAAATAGATAGATAGATAGATAGATAGATAGATAGATAGATAGATAGATAGAAAAATAGATAACCTATCCATCTCTTAGAGCAAGAATTCTGGACAAAGGCTGTCAAAATGGGGGGACAATGGGCCAGGACCAGGGACATAATATATGTACTGCAGTTATAACTGTATAATGTTGCTACAGTAACAGGGTTTGTGTCAGCATACATGTTCAAAAGGATGCAAGTTCTGAAATTGAAATGTATGTCATCATTTGCTGTTAGAAATCTTCAGATCCTCAGAGTGGTTTACCACAGAAATGAAAATAATGATTCTGTGGAATAGACCAGAAATATGAGCAATAAACCTGGACAGTCTGAAACAATCTGACCAGTTGAGAGGTATGCTCAGAACCCCTTAGTGCAAAAAATCTGGACTAAGCCTGACAAGGGGGGGGGGATAAAGCCATGAAATTGGGAACCTATCCCAAATACTGCAGTAGATAAGGTGACACAGTTGATGTAGTAACTCCCTCCTGTCTTTTGTAACATATATTGACTTAAATAGCCCAAGTGCAAAACCACATTACTCCCCACTAATTACTAACATAAACCCTCACATCATCCCACTGATGTGTCAGAAATACACAACACATATGGGGGCCAGGTAACCGTACATCTGATATATATCTGGACATAACATCACAGTAGGAAAATTACACTTGAAAAATTATATGGTGCTGCTTACTGTGATGGATTTGAAGTCTTCTTAAGACACTCAGTCTTGCTGGCTGGATTGTGCTGAAATCAAAGTCTGGTTATATTTGCATTCACAGTCTGTTGCATACAGAAACTTGCAGAATATGCACTGATGAGAGAATATACTTTGCAGCACCTGTCTTTAAGAGCAGTAACCAATAACTTTTATAATAAACCACACGTACTTCTGTTACAGCTTAAAGTACTGTTCCACTTTACTTCTCATATAGTACAGATGATGTGAGAGATATAACATTTACTCAATATACGAAACAGGAACACAAACACTGATAAGTTTGATGAAACTCTTTTAATTCTGGTACCTCGTCTTCTCCTGGAATACATTTTACAAAATCAAACACCACCCCTTTTATATTGCATCTAATTGCATTATTGGTGCACCAACTTATTCAATCATTTAATTAACTTGATATATTAACCCAACCATATAATTGCGTCTGAGAAAATTTTCTGACTTCACTTGCTTTCATGATTTCTAACTTCATATATATATGAGAACATTTTTGTATACAAATATATTTACATTCTTGAACTTTTATGTTTTTAAATAAACACTTTTATATAAATATTAATAAATCATTACATTTTTGAATGTTGTTATTTAATTATTAAAACATATATTATTATCACAAAATTCAAACTACATATATTTAACACTGAAATCTTTCTATGACATTAATTAATTCTGAGAAATATAAGGAAACATTTGGTTTAAATTTCCATGTTCATTACATTAGGAAACAAGGTTTTATAATTAAGAATGAACCTAGATTCCATTTGTAACAATCTTTCACGAAATACAGTTTCATTTCCAAATACATTAGGCCTACCCAACACACAAAATACAAATCCCTCTGGGACCCCCTTATGTTGTTCACAAAAATGTTTTGCTACAGGGCTTTCCATTCTTTTATGTTTTATATCACCTAGATGTTCAAGAATTCTAAGCTTCACCTTTCTAGTTGTTTGACCTATGCACCACCTCTGTTTCACACATCCACATCCTATGATATATACCACCCCTGTGGAGTTACAATCATAATATTCAAGGGCCCTGTACAAAACATCATTGATTTTAATGTCCAAATTTTTAACCCGACTGCAAATCTTGCACCTTCCACATCTGAATGTTCCCTTTCTAATATTCTTTCTAAATGTACTGATATTTCTGACATTCAATATTTCCTTCAGATTTGGATACCTACTATACGAAAAGGTGACTTCTGATGGAAAGAGTTTCCCTAATTTGTCATCTCCACTGATAATGGGCCAGAATCTCATCACTGCCTCCCTTATTGTGCTAGAAAATTGTGAATACCTGGTGACAAAAAATATATTATCACCAGACCTGATTCCCTAGATCTACAAAATGGGAATCCAAATTTTCTAAATTTTCATTCATTTCATTCAAACTTTCTCCTTTTTCCAAATGGCCTAAGCCTAGCTCACATTCCACCCTACCTCTAGCCATAATATAATAATATGATAATATGTTTTTGTCACCAGGTATTCACAATTTTCTAGCACAATAAGGGAGGCAGTGATGAGATTCTGGCCCATTATCAGTGGAGATGACAAATTAGGGAAACTCTTTCCACCAAAATTTACCTTTTCATACAGTAGGTATCCAAATCTGAAGGAAATATGGAATATCAGAAATATCAGTACATTTAGAAAGAATATTAGAAAGGAACATTCAGATGTGGAAAGTGTAAGATTTGTAGTAGGGTTAAAAATTTGGATGGCACAAAAATCAATGACGTTTTGTACAGGGCTTTGGAACATTATGATTGTAACTCCACAGGGGTGGTTTATATCATAGGATGTGGATGTGTGGTACAGAAGTGGTATATAGGCCAAACAACTAGGAAGGTGAAGCTTAGAATTCTCGAACATTTAGGTGACATAAAACATACAAGAATGGAAAGCCCTGTAGCAAAACATTTTCATGAACAACATAAGGGGGCCCCAGAGGGATTTGTATTTTGTGTGTTGGGTAGGCCAAATATATTGGGAAATGAAACAGTATTTCGTGAAAAATTGTTACAAATGGAATCTAGATTCATTCTCAGTTATAAAACTTTGTTTCCTAATGGTATGAACATGGAAATTTAAACCAAATGTTTCCTTATATTTCTCAGAATTAATTAATGTCATAGAAAGATTTCAGTGTTAAATATATGTAGTTTGAATTTTGTGATAATAATATATGTTTTAATAATTAAATAACAACATTCAAAAATGTAATGATTTATTAATATTTATATAAAAGTGTTTATTTAAAAACATAAAAGTTCAAGAATGTAAATATATTTGTATACAAAAATGTTCTCATATATATATGAAGTTAGAAATCATGAAAGCAAGTGAAGTCAGAAAATTTTCTCAGACGCAATTATATGGTTGGGTTAATAATTCAAGTTAATTAAATGATTGAATAAGTTGGTGCACCAATAATGCAATTAGATGCAATATAAAAGGGGTGGTGTTTGATTTTGTAAAATGTATTCAGGAGAAGGCAGGTACCAGAATTAAAGAGTTTCATCAAACTTATCAGTGTTTGTGTTCCTGTTTTGTATATTGAGTGATTTTTAGTCAAGGATTGATGTTTGTGTTCTAAGATATAACATTTACCTCAGGACAAATGTGTCCCTACCAATACCCCTAACATAACTGGATTAATACAGATATTTATATACAATTTTAGTCATGCACTCACATATACATTTCCTCTTGGTATTCTATTTTGGAGAATTGCTCATCCTGTAGAAACAATACTGATTGTTGCAGATGCTGATGCAAACTGCTGACTTAATGATTTTATTATTCAGCTTTTCTGACAGTGTGCACATCCTGTTTTTTTTGTCTTTAGTATTCTATTTATATCTTTGTAAATGCAGAAAAAACATGTTTTTAAGGAAACATATTGTCATAAACATGTCCTGTTGTCCATGCAGAAAAACATGTTTTTAAGAAAACATATTATCATAAACATGTCCTTTGTCCATGCAGAAAAACATGTTTTTAAGGAAACACATTGTCACAGTGTCATTGTCCATTCTTTAAAAGCAGATTTTGCATTTTTGCTCTTGCATACATCCTGTTTTTAAGTCTGTAAGGAAAAAAATGTCCATTCAGCAGATTCCTTATTTTCCAAGCCACAGTCATTTAGTATGGATGCTGATCACATATTACTAAACTCTGTTTCTGCATTTATTTTATACCTTATTTATGTTACATATTTGTAACAGAATTACTTTCAACCTTAAAACCCTGTTGAGTATAATCTTACAATTCCCTCTTTTTATTTTAATGTATTCAACACACTTTATACTGATATGTATTTTTATCACATTATATAAAAGACACATTAAGAAACAAAACCTTTAGTCTTCTTTTGATACAACAAATCAAAATGCAATTTTATATAGTCAATACAATGATATAAAAGTATTACTACCAAAACTGAATGTATTTAACAATTTTTTCTTTTGCAGATCATTCTGTGAAAATATTCCATCAATTATGAGCTGTGTCTGCTTTAATGCTATTTTTTTAACTTGAACAATTTATTCTTTTGCAATCACAGAATTTCATTTATGACTTAGTACTCTTTTATTAACTCTTTGCACCTGATGAATTAACTCTTTACTTTTATTGATTATTTTATATCAAAAGATTAGAGATAGATTAATATCTATAAGAGACAAGAACTATGTGCTACTCCAAGCATTTATACACTGCTGAAAATATACAGTTTCAATATCATTTTAATCATAACATTGTGGTCATGTCTCTGAACTGCCCATTAATATCCTGGTTGACAGTGAAGTGAACATAAAGTACTGAACTGGGCTTAGATATTTGAATGTAATTATTTCAGTATATTTAATACTTGAGGATTTAAAACATGATTTATACACTAAAGAATGCTATTTACATATTAGTATATTAGCTGTATGAATACAATATTTTAATATGACAAATTACTTTTTAACTTATTACAATGTATCCTGTACAGTATGTATTTACACAGACTGTTTACTACTCATGCATTTCAATCTAGTAGCTATCCTTGACCCATTTTTTTCTCTACACATATTCATTGCTAGACATTAATTTCATTTGTACTGAATTATTTTGTATTTGTACATACAAAGACTATCATTTGCACTGAATTCTTCTACATTTGTACATACAAAAACTGTAAAGTACATTTAGTCTAATCTTACAAATTTAATAGCATTAATATTAAGCAAAATCTTGGAACATTCTTATGTCTCTTTAGAAATATCTAGTGGAATTGACACCAAAGGCATATGACCTGTTATTTTAAACTACATACTCAGCAATTAAAAACATTTATGCTTTTTTATACCAACATTGTTTTGCCAAAAACATATTAAAAATAGTGACCATTTTTGCTATTAGAAACATTTATGCATTTTGCATATCTTTATTCTCTCTTGTATAGCTTTAATAAAGCAATTTTAAGTCATCTCTTGTTATTTAAACCATCTTTTGTATAGTTTTACAGTTTAACATGTTGCAAATACAATTTAATACTAAATGATACAATAATAACTAGCATACAATATTTTGGACTTTCATATTTAATCTGTTTACTAATATTTCTAATCCATTAATTCCTGTTTTTCCCTCCCTCCGAAAGAGTATTGTCAAGAAGGAATGAGATATTATTCCTTCCTTTAGCTCTATTTTAGACCCTTGTGCAGTACTGCTTATACAGTCAGTGTAAAACTGAGAAAGTACCCCTCCCCCTGTAGTATTGCACGATTGTTTATCTGCTTTATGCTGTGAGAATAGAATGTATGTCAGCCCAACACTTTGGTTATACATTTACTTTCTTAGGTTACTAACAAACTATGGACTTTTATTTGATTTGATCATTTTTTTATAAAGCTTTTGCTGTTTATTACCACTAGTAGGTATTTATACCCTTCTGCACAATTGATTAGAACTGTATGTATACTATAGCCCATCTGCTGGCTGTACTTGATGCAAATGAGTTTTACATCTACTTGCAAACAGATTATCAGTGACGTCTATGCACAATTGTGACATTTTATTACAATTGCCAAATAGAGTTGCCTGTAAACATTTTAACAATTATGTTTTAATAACAACAATGCTTTAGAAAAGCTACTTGTCTGGC